>NW_027637450.1:0-195148 GCF_951216825.1 Electrona antarctica | reverse complement strand
CAACTCCGTGCCTAAATGTCACTTTCACAGCGAAATAAGCCCAGTTTGGCCCTGTTCACTTTTGCTTAGCAGAGTCTGTATCTTCAAAACTAGACACTCTGCAGGCCTATAAGCTTGGCTGGGGGCAGAGAAGCAGAGTCTGAGCAGCTACAGGAAGGATGGAGGGGTTCAGACAAGGTTTTCCAACTCCGTGCCTAAATGTCACTTTCACAGCGAAATAAGCCCAGTTTGGCCCTGTTCACTTTTGCTTAGCAGAGTCTGTATCTTCAAAACTAGACACTCTGCAGGCCTATAAGCTTGGCTGGGGGCAGAGAAGCAGAGTCTGAGCAGCTACAGGAAGGATGGAGGGGTTCAGACAAGGTTTTCCAACTCCGTGCCTAAATGTCACTTTCACAGCGAAATAAGCCCAGTTTGGCCCTGTTCACTTTTGCTTAGCAGAGTCTGTATCTTCAAAACTAGACACTCTGCAGGCCTATAAGCTTGGCTGGGGGCAGAGAAGCAGAGTCTGAGCAGCTACAGGAAGGATGGAGGGGTTCAGACAAGGTTTTCCAACTCCGTGCCTAAATGTCACTTTCACAGCGAAATAAGCCCAGTTTGGCCCTGTTCACTTTTGCTTAGCAGAGTCTGTATCTTCAAAACTAGACACTCTGCAGGCCTATAAGCTTGGCTGGGGGCAGAGAAGCAGAGTCTGAGCAGCTACAGGAAGGATGGAGGGGTTCAGACAAGGTTTTCCAACTCCGTGCCTAAATGTCACTTTCACAGCGAAATAAGCCCAGTTTGGCCCTGTTCACTTTTGCTTAGCAGAGTCTGTATCTTCAAAACTAGACACTCTGCAGGCCTATAAGCTTGGCTGGGGGCAGAGAAGCAGAGTCTGAGCAGCTACAGGAAGGATGGAGGGGTTCAGACAAGGTTTTCCAACTCCGTGCCTAAATGTCACTTTCACAGCGAAATAAGCCCAGTTTGGCCCTGTTCACTTTTGCTTAGCAGAGTCTGTATCTTCAAAACTAGACACTCTGCAGGCCTATAAGCTTGGCTGGGGGCAGAGAAGCAGAGTCTGAGCAGCTACAGGAAGGATGGAGGGGTTCAGACAAGGTTTTCCAACTCCGTGCCTAAATGTCACTTTCACAGCGAAATAAGCCCAGTTTGGCCCTGTTCACTTTTGCTTAGCAGAGTCTGTATCTTCAAAACTAGACACTCTGCAGGCCTATAAGCTTGGCTGGGGGCAGAGAAGCAGAGTCTGAGCAGCTACAGGAAGGATGGAGGGGTTCAGACAAGGTTTTCCAACTCCGTGCCTAAATGTCACTTTCACAGCGAAATAAGCCCAGTTTGGCCCTGTTCACTTTTGCTTAGCAGAGTCTGTATCTTCAAAACTAGACACTCTGCAGGCCTATAAGCTTGGCTGGGGGCAGAGAAGCAGAGTCTGAGCAGCTACAGGAAGGATGGAGGGGTTCAGACAAGGTTTTCCAACTCCGTGCCTAAATGTCACTTTCACAGCGAAATAAGCCCAGTTTGGCCCTGTTCACTTTTGCTTAGCAGAGTCTGTATCTTCAAAACTAGACACTCTGCAGGCCTATAAGCTTGGCTGGGGGCAGAGAAGCAGAGTCTGAGCAGCTACAGGAAGGATGGAGGGGTTCAGACAAGGTTTTCCAAGTCCGTGCCTAAATCTCACTTTCACAGCGAAATAAGCCCAGTTTGGCCCTGTTCACTTTTGCTTAGCAGAGTCTGTATCTTCAAAACTAGACACTCTGCAGGCCTATATCAGCCCAATATCAATATCAGCCCAATATCAGCATCAGCCCAATATCAGCATCAGCCCAATATCAGCATCAGCCCAATATCAGCATCAGCCCAATATCAGCATCAGCCCAATATCAGCATCAGCCCAATATCAGCATCAGCCCAATATCAGCATCAGCCCAATATCAGCATCAGCCCAATATCAGCATCAGCCCAATATCAGCATCAGCCCAATATCAGCATCAGCCCAATATCAGCATCAGCCCAATATCAGCATCAGCCCAATATCAGCATCAGCCCAATATCAGCATCAGCCCAATATCAGCATCAGCCCAATATCAGCATCAGCCCAATATCAGCATCAGCCCAATATCAGCATCAGCCCAATATCAGCATCAGCCCAATATCAGCATCAGCCCAATATCAGCATCAGCCCAATATCAGCATCAGCCCAATATCAGCATCAGCCCAATATCAGCATCAGCCCAATATCAGCATCAGCCCAATATCAGCATCAGCCCAATATCAGCATCAGCCCAATATCAGCATCAGCCCAATATCAGCATCAGCCCAATATCAGCATCAGCCCAATATCAGCATCAGCCCAATATCAGCATCAGCCCAATATCAGCATCAGCCCAATATCAGCATCAGCCCAATATCAGCATCAGCCCAATATCAGCATCAGCCCAATATCAGCATCAGCCCAATATCAGCATCAGCCCAATATCAGCATCAGCCCAATATCAGCATCAGCCCAATATCAGCATCAGCCCAATATCAGCATCAGCCCAATATCAGCATCAGCCCAATATCAGCATCAGCCCAATATCAGCATCAGCCCAATATCAGCATCAGCCCAATATCAGCATCAGCCCAATATCAGCATCAGCCCAATATCAGCATCAGCCCAATATCAGCATCAGCCCAATATCAGCATCAGCCCAATATCAGCATCAGCCCAATATCAGCATCAGCCCAATATCAGCATCAGCCCAATATCAGCATCAGCCCAATATCAGCATCAGCCCAATATCAGCATCAGCCCAATATCAGCATCAGCCCAATATCAGCATCAGCCCAATATCAGCATCAGCCCAATATCAGCATCAGCCCAATATCAGCATCAGCCCAATATCAGCATCAGCCCAATATCAGCATCAGCCCAATATCAGCATCAGCCCAATATCAGCATCAGCCCAATATCAGCATCAGCCCAATATCAGCATCAGCCCAATATCAGCATCAGCCCAATATCAGCATCAGCTGATATTATATCATATTGGGCTGCTTCTCTGCCCCCAGCCAAGCTTATAGGCCTGCAGAGTGTCTAGGGCTGATGCTGATATTGGGCTGATGCTGATATTGGGCTGATGCTGATATTGGGCTGATGCTGATATTGGGCTGATGCTGATATTGGGCTGATGCTGATATTGGGCTGATGCTGATATTGGGCTGATGCTGATATTGGGCTGATGCTGATATTGGGCTGATGCTGATATTGGGCTGATGCTGATATTGGGCTGATGCTGATATTGGGCTGATGCTGATATTGGGCTGATGCTGATATTGGGCTGATGCTGATATTGGGCTGATGCTGATATTGGGCTGATGCTGATATTGGGCTGATGCTGATATTGGGCTGATGCTGATATTGGGCTGATGCTGATATTGGGCTGATGCTGATATTGGGCTGATGCTGATATTGGGCTGATGCTGATATTGGGCTGATGCTGATATTGGGCTGATGCTGATATTGGGCTGATGCTGATATTGGGCTGATGCTGATATTGGGCTGATGCTGATATTGGGCTGATGCTGATATTGGGCTGATGCTGATATTGGGCTGATGCTGATATTGGGCTGATGCTGATATTGGGCTGATGCTGATATTGGGCTGATGCTGATATTGGGCTGATGCTGATATTGGGCTGATGCTGATATTGGGCTGATGCTGATATTGGGCTGATGCTGATATTGGGCTGATGCTGATATTGGGCTGATGCTGATATTGGGCTGATGCTGATATTGGGCTGATGCTGATATTGGGCTGATGCTGATATTGGGCTGATGCTGATATTGGGCTGATGCTGATATTGGGCTGATGCTGATATTGGGCTGATGCTGATATTGGGCTGATGCTGATATTGGGCTGATGCTGATATTGGGCTGATGCTGATATTGGGCTGATGCTGATATTGGGCTGATGCTGATATTGGGCTGATGCTGATATTGGGCTGATGCTGATATTGGGCTGATGCTGATATTGGGCTGATGCTGATATTGGGCTGATGCTGATATTGGGCTGATGCTGATATTGGGCTGATGCTGATATTGGGCTGATGCTGATATTGGGCTGATGCTGATATTGGGCTGATGCTGATATTGGGCTGATGCTTAAGTCGCTTTGGATAAAAGCGTCTGCTAAATGACTGTAATGTAATGTAATGTAATGCTGATATTGGGCTGATGCTGATATTGGGCTGATGCTGATATTGGGCTGATGCTGATATTGGGCTGATGCTGATATTGGGCTGATGCTGATATTGGGCTGATGCTGATATTGGGCTGATGCTGATATTGGGCTGATGCTGATATTGGGCTGATGCTGATATTGGGCTGATGCTGATATTGGGCTGATGCTGATATTGGGCTGATGCTGATATTGGGCTGATGCTGATATTGGGCTGATGCTGATATTGGGCTGATGCTGATATTGGGCTGATGCTGATATTGGGCTGATGCTGATATTGGGCTGATGCTGATATTGGGCTGATGCTGATATTGGGCTGATGCTGATATTGGGCTGATGCTGATATTGGGCTGATGCTGATATTGGGCTGATGCTGATATTGGGCTGATGCTGATATTGGGCTGATGCTGATATTGGGCTGATATTGATATTGGGCTGATATTGATATTGGGCTGATATAGGCCTGCAGAGTGTCTAGTTTTGAAGATACAGACTCTGCTAAGCAAAAGTGAACAGGGCCAAACTGGGCTTATTTCGCTGTGAAAGTGAGATTTAGGCACGGACTTGGAAAACCTTGTCTGAACCCCTCCATCCTTCCTGTAGCTGCTCAGACTCTGCTTCTCTGCCCCCAGCCAAGCTTATAGGCCTGCAGAGTGTCTAGTTTTGAAGATACAGACTCTGCTAAGCAAAAGTGAACAGGGCCAAACTGGGCTTATTTCGCTGTGAAAGTGACATTTAGGCACGGAGTTGGAAAACCTTGTCTGAACCCCTCCATCCTTCCTGTAGCTGCTCAGACTCTGCTTCTCTGCCCCCAGCCAAGCTTATAGGCCTGCAGAGTGTCTAGTTTTGAAGATACAGACTCTGCTAAGCAAAAGTGAACAGGGCCAAACTGGGCTTATTTCGCTGTGAAAGTGACATTTAGGCACGGAGTTGGAAAACCTTGTCTGAACCCCTCCATCCTTCCTGTAGCTGCTCAGACTCTGCTTCTCTGCCCCCAGCCAAGCTTATAGGCCTGCAGAGTGTCTAGTTTTGAAGATACAGACTCTGCTAAGCAAAAGTGAACAGGGCCAAACTGGGCTTATTTCGCTGTGAAAGTGACATTTAGGCACGGAGTTGGAAAACCTTGTCTGAACCCCTCCATCCTTCCTGTAGCTGCTCAGACTCTGCTTCTCTGCCCCCAGCCAAGCTTATAGGCCTGCAGAGTGTCTAGTTTTGAAGATACAGACTCTGCTAAGCAAAAGTGAACAGGGCCAAACTGGGCTTATTTCGCTGTGAAAGTGACATTTAGGCACGGAGTTGGAAAACCTTGTCTGAACCCCTCCATCCTTCCTGTAGCTGCTCAGACTCTGCTTCTCTGCCCCCAGCCAAGCTTATAGGCCTGCAGAGTGTCTAGTTTTGAAGATACAGACTCTGCTAAGCAAAAGTGAACAGGGCCAAACTGGGCTTATTTCGCTGTGAAAGTGACATTTAGGCACGGAGTTGGAAAACCTTGTCTGAACCCCTCCATCCTTCCTGTAGCTGCTCAGACTCTGCTTCTCTGCCCCCAGCCAAGCTTATAGGCCTGCAGAGTGTCTAGTTTTGAAGATACAGACTCTGCTAAGCAAAAGTGAACAGGGCCAAACTGGGCTTATTTCGCTGTGAAAGTGACATTTAGGCACGGAGTTGGAAAACCTTGTCTGAACCCCTCCATCCTTCCTGTAGCTGCTCAGACTCTGCTTCTCTGCCCCCAGCCAAGCTTATAGGCCTGCAGAGTGTCTAGTTTTGAAGATACAGACTCTGCTAAGCAAAAGTGAACAGGGCCAAACTGGGCTTATTTCGCTGTGAAAGTGACATTTAGGCACGGAGTTGGAAAACCTTGTCTGAACCCCTCCATCCTTCCTGTAGCTGCTCAGACTCTGCTTCTCTGCCCCCAGCCAAGCTTATAGGCCTGCAGAGTGTCTAGTTTTGAAGATACAGACTCTGCTAAGCAAAAGTGAACAGGGCCAAACTGGGCTTATTTCGCTGTGAAAGTGACATTTAGGCACGGAGTTGGAAAACCTTGTCTGAACCCCTCCATCCTTCCTGTAGCTGCTCAGACTCTGCTTCTCTGCCCCCAGCCAAGCTTATAGGCCTGCAGAGTGTCTAGTTTTGAAGATACAGACTCTGCTAAGCAAAAGTGAACAGGGCCAAACTGGGCTTATTTCGCTGTGAAAGTGACATTTAGGCACGGAGTTGGAAAACCTTGTCTGAACCCCTCCATCCTTCCTGTAGCTGCTCAGACTCTGCTTCTCTGCCCCCAGCCAAGCTTATAGGCCTGCAGAGTGTCTAGTTTTGAAGATACAGACTCTGCTAAGCAAAAGTGAACAGGGCCAAACTGGGCTTATTTCGCTGTGAAAGTGACATTTAGGCACGGAGTTGGAAAACCTTGTCTGAACCCCTCCATCCTTCCTGTAGCTGCTCAGACTCTGCTTCTCTGCCCCCAGCCAAGCTTATAGGCCTGCAGAGTGTCTAGTTTTGAAGATACAGACTCTGCTAAGCAAAAGTGAACAGGGCCAAACTGGGCTTATTTCGCTGTGAAAGTGACATTTAGGCACGGAGTTGGAAAACCTTGTCTGAACCCCTCCATCCTTCCTGTAGCTGCTCAGACTCTGCTTCTCTGCCCCCAGCCAAGCTTATAGGCCTGCAGAGTGTCTAGTTTTGAAGATACAGACTCTGCTAAGCAAAAGTGAACAGGGCCAAACTGGGCTTATTTCGCTGTGAAAGTGACATTTAGGCACGGAGTTGGAAAACCTTGTCTGAACCCCTCCATCCTTCCTGTAGCTGCTCAGACTCTGCTTCTCTGCCCCCAGCCAAGCTTATAGGCCTGCAGAGTGTCTAGTTTTGAAGATACAGACTCTGCTAAGCAAAAGTGAACAGGGCCAAACTGGGCTTATTTCGCTGTGAAAGTGACATTTAGGCACGGAGTTGGAAAACCTTGTCTGAACCCCTCCATCCTTCCTGTAGCTGCTCAGACTCTGCTTCTCTGCCCCCAGCCAAGCTTATAGGCCTGCAGAGTGTCTAGTTTTGAAGATACAGACTCTGCTAAGCAAAAGTGAACAGGGCCAAACTGGGCTTATTTCGCTGTGAAAGTGACATTTAGGCACGGAGTTGGAAAACCTTGTCTGAACCCCTCCATCCTTCCTGTAGCTGCTCAGACTCTGCTTCTCTGCCCCCAGCCAAGCTTATAGGCCTGCAGAGTGTCTAGTTTTGAAGATACAGACTCTGCTAAGCAAAAGTGAACAGGGCCAAACTGGGCTTATTTCGCTGTGAAAGTGACATTTAGGCACGGAGTTGGAAAACCTTGTCTGAACCCCTCCATCCTTCCTGTAGCTGCTCAGACTCTGCTTCTCTGCCCCCAGCCAAGCTTATAGGCCTGCAGAGTGTCTAGTTTTGAAGATACAGACTCTGCTAAGCAAAAGTGAACAGGGCCAAACTGGGCTTATTTCGCTGTGAAAGTGACATTTAGGCACGGAGTTGGAAAACCTTGTCTGAACCCCTCCATCCTTCCTGTAGCTGCTCAGACTCTGCTTCTCTGCCCCCAGCCAAGCTTATAGGCCTGCAGAGTGTCTAGTTTTGAAGATACAGACTCTGCTAAGCAAAAGTGAACAGGGCCAAACTGGGCTTATTTCGCTGTGAAAGTGACATTTAGGCACGGAGTTGGAAAACCTTGTCTGAACCCCTCCATCCTTCCTGTAGCTGCTCAGACTCTGCTTCTCTGCCCCCAGCCAAGCTTATAGGCCTGCAGAGTGTCTAGTTTTGAAGATACAGACTCTGCTAAGCAAAAGTGAACAGGGCCAAACTGGGCTTATTTCGCTGTGAAATTTCGATGTCACTTTCACAGCGAAATAAGCCCAGTTTGGCCCTGTTCACTTTTGCTTAGCAGAGTCTGTATCTTCAAAACTAGACACTCTGCAGGCCTATAAGCTTGGCTGGGGGCAGAGAAGCAGAGTCTGAGCAGCTACAGGAAGGATGGAGGGGTTCAGACAAGGTTTTCCAACTCCGTGCCTAAATGTCACTTTCACAGCGAAATAAGCCCAGTTTGGCCCTGTTCACTTTTGCTTAGCAGAGTCTGTATCTTCAAAACTAGACACTCTGCAGGCCTATAAGCTTGGCTGGGGGCAGAGAAGCAGAGTCTGAGCAGCTACAGGAAGGATGGAGGGGTTCAGACAAGGTTTTCCAACTCCGTGCCTAAATGTCACTTTCACAGCGAAATAAGCCCAGTTTGGCCCTGTTCACTTTTGCTTAGCAGAGTCTGTATCTTCAAAACTAGACACTCTGCAGGCCTATAAGCTTGGCTGGGGGCAGAGAAGCAGAGTCTGAGCAGCTACAGGAAGGATGGAGGGGTTCAGACAAGGTTTTCCAACTCCGTGCCTAAATGTCACTTTCACAGCGAAATAAGCCCAGTTTGGCCCTGTTCACTTTTGCTTAGCAGAGTCTGTATCTTCAAAACTAGACACTCTGCAGGCCTATAAGCTTGGCTGGGGGCAGAGAAGCAGAGTCTGAGCAGCTACAGGAAGGATGGAGGGGTTCAGACAAGGTTTTCCAACTCCGTGCCTAAATGTCACTTTCACAGCGAAATAAGCCCAGTTTGGCCCTGTTCACTTTTGCTTAGCAGAGTCTGTATCTTCAAAACTAGACACTCTGCAGGCCTATAAGCTTGGCTGGGGGCAGAGAAGCAGAGTCTGAGCAGCTACAGGAAGGATGGAGGGGTTCAGACAAGGTTTTCCAACTCCGTGCCTAAATGTCACTTTCACAGCGAAATAAGCCCAGTTTGGCCCTGTTCACTTTTGCTTAGCAGAGTCTGTATCTTCAAACTAGACACTCTGCAGGCCTATAAGCTTGGCTGGGGGCAGAGAAGCAGAGTCTGAGCAGCTACAGGAAGGATGGAGGGGTTCAGACAAGGTTTTCCAACTCCGTGCCTAAATGTCACTTTCACAGCGAAATAAGCCCAGTTTGGCCCTGTTCACTTTTGCTTAGCAGAGTCTGTATCTTCAAAACTAGACACTCTGCAGGCCTATAAGCTTGGCTGGGGGCAGAGAAGCAGAGTCTGAGCAGCTACAGGAAGGATGGAGGGGTTCAGACAAGGTTTTCCAACTCCGTGCCTAAATGTCACTTTCACAGCGAAATAAGCCCAGTTTGGCCCTGTTCACTTTTGCTTAGCAGAGTCTGTATCTTCAAAACTAGACACTCTGCAGGCCTATAAGCTTGGCTGGGGGCAGAGAAGCAGAGTCTGAGCAGCTACAGGAAGGATGGAGGGGTTCAGACAAGGTTTTCCAACTCCGTGCCTAAATGTCACTTTCACAGCGAAATAAGCCCAGTTTGGCCCTGTTCACTTTTGCTTAGCAGAGTCTGTATCTTCAAAACTAGACACTCTGCAGGCCTATAAGCTTGGCTGGGGGCAGAGAAGCAGAGTCTGAGCAGCTACAGGAAGGATGGAGGGGTTCAGACAAGGTTTTCCAACTCCGTGCCTAAATGTCACTTTCACAGCGAAATAAGCCCAGTTTGGCCCTGTTCACTTTTGCTTAGCAGAGTCTGTATCTTCAAAACTAGACACTCTGCAGGCCTATAAGCTTGGCTGGGGGCAGAGAAGCAGAGTCTGAGCAGCTACAGGAAGGATGGAGGGGTTCAGACAAGGTTTTCCAACTCCGTGCCTAAATGTCACTTTCACAGCGAAATAAGCCCAGTTTGGCCCTGTTCACTTTTGCTTAGCAGAGTCTGTATCTTCAAAACTAGACACTCTGCAGGCCTATAAGCTTGGCTGGGGGCAGAGAAGCAGAGTCTGAGCAGCTACAGGAAGGATGGAGGGGTTCAGACAAGGTTTTCCAACTCCGTGCCTAAATGTCACTTTCACAGCGAAATAAGCCCAGTTTGGCCCTGTTCACTTTTGCTTAGCAGAGTCTGTATCTTCAAAACTAGACACTCTGCAGGCCTATAAGCTTGGCTGGGGGCAGAGAAGCAGAGTCTGAGCAGCTACAGGAAGGATGGAGGGGTTCAGACAAGGTTTTCCAAGTCCGTGCCTAAATCTCACTTTCACAGCGAAATAAGCCCAGTTTGGCCCTGTTCACTTTTGCTTAGCAGAGTCTGTATCTTCAAAACTAGACACTCTGCAGGCCTATAAGCTTGGCTGGGGGCAGAGAAGCAGAGTCTGAGCAGCTACAGGAAGGATGGAGGGGTTCAGACAAGGTTTTCCAACTCCGTGCCTAAATGTCACTTTCACAGCGAAATAAGCCCAGTTTGGCCCTGTTCACTTTTGCTTAGCAGAGTCTGTATCTTCAAAACTAGACACTCTGCAGGCCTATAAGCTTGGCTGGGGGCAGAGAAGCAGAGTCTGAGCAGCTACAGGAAGGATGGAGGGGTTCAGACAAGGTTTTCCAACTCCGTGCCTAAATGTCACTTTCACAGCGAAATAAGCCCAGTTTGGCCCTGTTCACTTTTGCTTAGCAGAGTCTGTATCTTCAAAACTAGACACTCTGCAGGCCTATAAGCTTGGCTGGGGGCAGAGAAGCAGAGTCTGAGCAGCTACAGGAAGGATGGAGGGGTTCAGACAAGGTTTTCCAACTCCGTGCCTAAATGTCACTTTCACAGCGAAATAAGCCCAGTTTGGCCCTGTTCACTTTTGCTTAGCAGAGTCTGTATCTTCAAAACTAGACACTCTGCAGGCCTATAAGCTTGGCTGGGGGCAGAGAAGCAGAGTCTGAGCAGCTACAGGAAGGATGGAGGGGTTCAGACAAGGTTTTCCAAGTCCGTGCCTAAATCTCACTTTCACAGCGAAATAAGCCCAGTTTGGCCCTGTTCACTTTTGCTTAGCAGAGTCTGTATCTTCAAAACTAGACACTCTGCAGGCCTATATCAGCCCAATATCAATATCAGCCCAATATCAGCATCAGCCCAATATCAGCATCAGCCCAATATCAGCATCAGCCCAATATCAGCATCAGCCCAATATCAGCATCAGCCCAATATCAGCATCAGCCCAATATCAGCATCAGCCCAATATCAGCATCAGCCCAATATCAGCATCAGCCCAATATCAGCATCAGCCCAATATCAGCATCAGCCCAATATCAGCATCAGCCCAATATCAGCATCAGCCCAATATCAGCATCAGCCCAATATCAGCATCAGCCCAATATCAGCATCAGCCCAATATCAGCATCAGCCCAATATCAGCATCAGCCCAATATCAGCATCAGCCCAATATCAGCATCAGCCCAATATCAGCATCAGCCCAATATCAGCATCAGCCCAATATCAGCATCAGCCCAATATCAGCATCAGCCCAATATCAGCATCAGCCCAATATCAGCATCAGCCCAATATCAGCATCAGCCCAATATCAGCATCAGCCCAATATCAGCATCAGCCCAATATCAGCATCAGCCCAATATCAGCATCAGCCCAATATCAGCATCAGCCCAATATCAGCATCAGCCCAATATCAGCATCAGCCCAATATCAGCATCAGCCCAATATCAGCATCAGCCCAATATCAGCATCAGCCCAATATCAGCATCAGCCCAATATCAGCATCAGCCCAATATCAGCATCAGCCCAATATCAGCATCAGCCCAATATCAGCATCAGCCCAATATCAGCATCAGCCCAATATCAGCATCAGCCCAATATCAGCATCAGCCCAATATCAGCATCAGCCCAATATCAGCATCAGCCCAATATCAGCATCAGCCCAATATCAGCATCAGCCCAATATCAGCATCAGCCCAATATCAGCATCAGCCCAATATCAGCATCAGCCCAATATCAGCATCAGCCCAATATCAGCATCAGCCCAATATCAGCATCAGCCCAATATCAGCATCAGCCCAATATCAGCATCAGCCCAATATCAGCATCAGCCCAATATCAGCATCAGCCCAATATCAGCATCAGCCCAATATCAGCATCAGCCCAATATCAGCATCAGCCCAATATCAGCATCAGCCCAATATCAGCATCAGCCCAATATCAGCATCAGCCCAATATCAGCATCAGCCCAATATCAGCATCAGCCCAATATCAGCATCAGCCCAATATCAGCATCAGCCCAATATCAGCATCAGCCCAATATCAGCATCAGCCCAATATCAGCATCAGCTGATATTATATCATATTGGGCTGCTTCTCTGCCCCCAGCCAAGCTTATAGGCCTGCAGAGTGTCTAGGGCTGATGCTGATATTGGGCTGATGCTGATATTGGGCTGATGCTGATATTGGGCTGATGCTGATATTGGGCTGATGCTGATATTGGGCTGATGCTGATATTGGGCTGATGCTGATATTGGGCTGATGCTGATATTGGGCTGATGCTGATATTGGGCTGATGCTGATATTGGGCTGATGCTGATATTGGGCTGATGCTGATATTGGGCTGATGCTGATATTGGGCTGATGCTGATATTGGGCTGATGCTGATATTGGGCTGATGCTGATATTGGGCTGATGCTGATATTGGGCTGATGCTGATATTGGGCTGATGCTGATATTGGGCTGATGCTGATATTGGGCTGATGCTGATATTGGGCTGATGCTGATATTGGGCTGATGCTGATATTGGGCTGATGCTGATATTGGGCTGATGCTGATATTGGGCTGATGCTGATATTGGGCTGATGCTGATATTGGGCTGATGCTGATATTGGGCTGATGCTGATATTGGGCTGATGCTGATATTGGGCTGATGCTGATATTGGGCTGATGCTGATATTGGGCTGATGCTGATATTGGGCTGATGCTGATATTGGGCTGATGCTGATATTGGGCTGATGCTGATATTGGGCTGATGCTGATATTGGGCTGATGCTGATATTGGGCTGATGCTGATATTGGGCTGATGCTGATATTGGGCTGATGCTGATATTGGGCTGATGCTGATATTGGGCTGATGCTGATATTGGGCTGATGCTGATATTGGGCTGATGCTGATATTGGGCTGATGCTGATATTGGGCTGATGCTGATATTGGGCTGATGCTGATATTGGGCTGATGCTGATATTGGGCTGATGCTGATATTGGGCTGATGCTGATATTGGGCTGATGCTGATATTGGGCTGATGCTGATATTGGGCTGATGCTGATATTGGGCTGATGCTGATATTGGGCTGATGCTGATATTGGGCTGATGCTGATATTGGGCTGATGCTGATATTGGGCTGATGCTGATATTGGGCTGATGCTGATATTGGGCTGATGCTGATATTGGGCTGATGCTGATATTGGGCTGATGCTGATATTGGGCTGATGCTGATATTGGGCTGATGCTGATATTGGGCTGATGCTGATATTGGGCTGATGCTGATATTGGGCTGATGCTTAAGTCGCTTTGGATAAAAGCGTCTGCTAAATGACTGTAATGTAATGTAATGTAATGCTGATATTGGGCTGATGCTGATATTGGGCTGATGCTGATATTGGGCTGATGCTGATATTGGGCTGATGCTGATATTGGGCTGATGCTGATATTGGGCTGATGCTGATATTGGGCTGATGCTGATATTGGGCTGATGCTGATATTGGGCTGATGCTGATATTGGGCTGATGCTGATATTGGGCTGATGCTGATATTGGGCTGATGCTGATATTGGGCTGATGCTGATATTGGGCTGATGCTGATATTGGGCTGATGCTGATATTGGGCTGATGCTGATATTGGGCTGATGCTGATATTGGGCTGATGCTGATATTGGGCTGATGCTGATATTGGGCTGATGCTGATATTGGGCTGATGCTGATATTGGGCTGATGCTGATATTGGGCTGATGCTGATATTGGGCTGATGCTGATATTGGGCTGATGCTGATATTGGGCTGATGCTGATATTGGGCTGATATTGATATTGGGCTGATATTGATATTGGGCTGATATAGGCCTGCAGAGTGTCTAGTTTTGAAGATACAGACTCTGCTAAGCAAAAGTGAACAGGGCCAAACTGGGCTTATTTCGCTGTGAAAGTGAGATTTAGGCACGGACTTGGAAAACCTTGTCTGAACCCCTCCATCCTTCCTGTAGCTGCTCAGACTCTGCTTCTCTGCCCCCAGCCAAGCTTATAGGCCTGCAGAGTGTCTAGTTTTGAAGATACAGACTCTGCTAAGCAAAAGTGAACAGGGCCAAACTGGGCTTATTTCGCTGTGAAAGTGACATTTAGGCACGGAGTTGGAAAACCTTGTCTGAACCCCTCCATCCTTCCTGTAGCTGCTCAGACTCTGCTTCTCTGCCCCCAGCCAAGCTTATAGGCCTGCAGAGTGTCTAGTTTTGAAGATACAGACTCTGCTAAGCAAAAGTGAACAGGGCCAAACTGGGCTTATTTCGCTGTGAAAGTGACATTTAGGCACGGAGTTGGAAAACCTTGTCTGAACCCCTCCATCCTTCCTGTAGCTGCTCAGACTCTGCTTCTCTGCCCCCAGCCAAGCTTATAGGCCTGCAGAGTGTCTAGTTTTGAAGATACAGACTCTGCTAAGCAAAAGTGAACAGGGCCAAACTGGGCTTATTTCGCTGTGAAAGTGACATTTAGGCACGGAGTTGGAAAACCTTGTCTGAACCCCTCCATCCTTCCTGTAGCTGCTCAGACTCTGCTTCTCTGCCCCCAGCCAAGCTTATAGGCCTGCAGAGTGTCTAGTTTTGAAGATACAGACTCTGCTAAGCAAAAGTGAACAGGGCCAAACTGGGCTTATTTCGCTGTGAAAGTGACATTTAGGCACGGAGTTGGAAAACCTTGTCTGAACCCCTCCATCCTTCCTGTAGCTGCTCAGACTCTGCTTCTCTGCCCCCAGCCAAGCTTATAGGCCTGCAGAGTGTCTAGTTTTGAAGATACAGACTCTGCTAAGCAAAAGTGAACAGGGCCAAACTGGGCTTATTTCGCTGTGAAAGTGACATTTAGGCACGGAGTTGGAAAACCTTGTCTGAACCCCTCCATCCTTCCTGTAGCTGCTCAGACTCTGCTTCTCTGCCCCCAGCCAAGCTTATAGGCCTGCAGAGTGTCTAGTTTTGAAGATACAGACTCTGCTAAGCAAAAGTGAACAGGGCCAAACTGGGCTTATTTCGCTGTGAAAGTGACATTTAGGCACGGAGTTGGAAAACCTTGTCTGAACCCCTCCATCCTTCCTGTAGCTGCTCAGACTCTGCTTCTCTGCCCCCAGCCAAGCTTATAGGCCTGCAGAGTGTCTAGTTTTGAAGATACAGACTCTGCTAAGCAAAAGTGAACAGGGCCAAACTGGGCTTATTTCGCTGTGAAAGTGACATTTAGGCACGGAGTTGGAAAACCTTGTCTGAACCCCTCCATCCTTCCTGTAGCTGCTCAGACTCTGCTTCTCTGCCCCCAGCCAAGCTTATAGGCCTGCAGAGTGTCTAGTTTTGAAGATACAGACTCTGCTAAGCAAAAGTGAACAGGGCCAAACTGGGCTTATTTCGCTGTGAAAGTGACATTTAGGCACGGAGTTGGAAAACCTTGTCTGAACCCCTCCATCCTTCCTGTAGCTGCTCAGACTCTGCTTCTCTGCCCCCAGCCAAGCTTATAGGCCTGCAGAGTGTCTAGTTTTGAAGATACAGACTCTGCTAAGCAAAAGTGAACAGGGCCAAACTGGGCTTATTTCGCTGTGAAAGTGACATTTAGGCACGGAGTTGGAAAACCTTGTCTGAACCCCTCCATCCTTCCTGTAGCTGCTCAGACTCTGCTTCTCTGCCCCCAGCCAAGCTTATAGGCCTGCAGAGTGTCTAGTTTTGAAGATACAGACTCTGCTAAGCAAAAGTGAACAGGGCCAAACTGGGCTTATTTCGCTGTGAAAGTGACATTTAGGCACGGAGTTGGAAAACCTTGTCTGAACCCCTCCATCCTTCCTGTAGCTGCTCAGACTCTGCTTCTCTGCCCCCAGCCAAGCTTATAGGCCTGCAGAGTGTCTAGTTTTGAAGATACAGACTCTGCTAAGCAAAAGTGAACAGGGCCAAACTGGGCTTATTTCGCTGTGAAAGTGACATTTAGGCACGGAGTTGGAAAACCTTGTCTGAACCCCTCCATCCTTCCTGTAGCTGCTCAGACTCTGCTTCTCTGCCCCCAGCCAAGCTTATAGGCCTGCAGAGTGTCTAGTTTTGAAGATACAGACTCTGCTAAGCAAAAGTGAACAGGGCCAAACTGGGCTTATTTCGCTGTGAAAGTGACATTTAGGCACGGAGTTGGAAAACCTTGTCTGAACCCCTCCATCCTTCCTGTAGCTGCTCAGACTCTGCTTCTCTGCCCCCAGCCAAGCTTATAGGCCTGCAGAGTGTCTAGTTTTGAAGATACAGACTCTGCTAAGCAAAAGTGAACAGGGCCAAACTGGGCTTATTTCGCTGTGAAAGTGACATTTAGGCACGGAGTTGGAAAACCTTGTCTGAACCCCTCCATCCTTCCTGTAGCTGCTCAGACTCTGCTTCTCTGCCCCCAGCCAAGCTTATAGGCCTGCAGAGTGTCTAGTTTTGAAGATACAGACTCTGCTAAGCAAAAGTGAACAGGGCCAAACTGGGCTTATTTCGCTGTGAAAGTGACATTTAGGCACGGAGTTGGAAAACCTTGTCTGAACCCCTCCATCCTTCCTGTAGCTGCTCAGACTCTGCTTCTCTGCCCCCAGCCAAGCTTATAGGCCTGCAGAGTGTCTAGTTTTGAAGATACAGACTCTGCTAAGCAAAAGTGAACAGGGCCAAACTGGGCTTATTTCGCTGTGAAAGTGACATTTAGGCACGGAGTTGGAAAACCTTGTCTGAACCCCTCCATCCTTCCTGTAGCTGCTCAGACTCTGCTTCTCTGCCCCCAGCCAAGCTTATAGGCCTGCAGAGTGTCTAGTTTTGAAGATACAGACTCTGCTAAGCAAAAGTGAACAGGGCCAAACTGGGCTTATTTCGCTGTGAAAGTGACATTTAGGCACGGAGTTGGAAAACCTTGTCTGAACCCCTCCATCCTTCCTGTAGCTGCTCAGACTCTGCTTCTCTGCCCCCAGCCAAGCTTATAGGCCTGCAGAGTGTCTAGTTTTGAAGATACAGACTCTGCTAAGCAAAAGTGAACAGGGCCAAACTGGGCTTATTTCGCTGTGAAAGTGACATTTAGGCACGGAGTTGGAAAACCTTGTCTGAACCCCTCCATCCTTCCTGTAGCTGCTCAGACTCTGCTTCTCTGCCCCCAGCCAAGCTTATAGGCCTGCAGAGTGTCTAGTTTTGAAGATACAGACTCTGCTAAGCAAAAGTGAACAGGGCCAAACTGGGCTTATTTCGCTGTGAAATTTCGATGTCACTTTCACAGCGAAATAAGCCCAGTTTGGCCCTGTTCACTTTTGCTTAGCAGAGTCTGTATCTTCAAAACTAGACACTCTGCAGGCCTATAAGCTTGGCTGGGGGCAGAGAAGCAGAGTCTGAGCAGCTACAGGAAGGATGGAGGGGTTCAGACAAGGTTTTCCAACTCCGTGCCTAAATGTCACTTTCACAGCGAAATAAGCCCAGTTTGGCCCTGTTCACTTTTGCTTAGCAGAGTCTGTATCTTCAAAACTAGACACTCTGCAGGCCTATAAGCTTGGCTGGGGGCAGAGAAGCAGAGTCTGAGCAGCTACAGGAAGGATGGAGGGGTTCAGACAAGGTTTTCCAACTCCGTGCCTAAATGTCACTTTCACAGCGAAATAAGCCCAGTTTGGCCCTGTTCACTTTTGCTTAGCAGAGTCTGTATCTTCAAAACTAGACACTCTGCAGGCCTATAAGCTTGGCTGGGGGCAGAGAAGCAGAGTCTGAGCAGCTACAGGAAGGATGGAGGGGTTCAGACAAGGTTTTCCAACTCCGTGCCTAAATGTCACTTTCACAGCGAAATAAGCCCAGTTTGGCCCTGTTCACTTTTGCTTAGCAGAGTCTGTATCTTCAAAACTAGACACTCTGCAGGCCTATAAGCTTGGCTGGGGGCAGAGAAGCAGAGTCTGAGCAGCTACAGGAAGGATGGAGGGGTTCAGACAAGGTTTTCCAACTCCGTGCCTAAATGTCACTTTCACAGCGAAATAAGCCCAGTTTGGCCCTGTTCACTTTTGCTTAGCAGAGTCTGTATCTTCAAAACTAGACACTCTGCAGGCCTATAAGCTTGGCTGGGGGCAGAGAAGCAGAGTCTGAGCAGCTACAGGAAGGATGGAGGGGTTCAGACAAGGTTTTCCAACTCCGTGCCTAAATGTCACTTTCACAGCGAAATAAGCCCAGTTTGGCCCTGTTCACTTTTGCTTAGCAGAGTCTGTATCTTCAAAACTAGACACTCTGCAGGCCTATAAGCTTGGCTGGGGGCAGAGAAGCAGAGTCTGAGCAGCTACAGGAAGGATGGAGGGGTTCAGACAAGGTTTTCCAACTCCGTGCCTAAATGTCACTTTCACAGCGAAATAAGCCCAGTTTGGCCCTGTTCACTTTTGCTTAGCAGAGTCTGTATCTTCAAAACTAGACACTCTGCAGGCCTATAAGCTTGGCTGGGGGCAGAGAAGCAGAGTCTGAGCAGCTACAGGAAGGATGGAGGGGTTCAGACAAGGTTTTCCAACTCCGTGCCTAAATGTCACTTTCACAGCGAAATAAGCCCAGTTTGGCCCTGTTCACTTTTGCTTAGCAGAGTCTGTATCTTCAAAACTAGACACTCTGCAGGCCTATAAGCTTGGCTGGGGGCAGAGAAGCAGAGTCTGAGCAGCTACAGGAAGGATGGAGGGGTTCAGACAAGGTTTTCCAACTCCGTGCCTAAATGTCACTTTCACAGCGAAATAAGCCCAGTTTGGCCCTGTTCACTTTTGCTTAGCAGAGTCTGTATCTTCAAAACTAGACACTCTGCAGGCCTATAAGCTTGGCTGGGGGCAGAGAAGCAGAGTCTGAGCAGCTACAGGAAGGATGGAGGGGTTCAGACAAGGTTTTCCAACTCCGTGCCTAAATGTCACTTTCACAGCGAAATAAGCCCAGTTTGGCCCTGTTCACTTTTGCTTAGCAGAGTCTGTATCTTCAAAACTAGACACTCTGCAGGCCTATAAGCTTGGCTGGGGGCAGAGAAGCAGAGTCTGAGCAGCTACAGGAAGGATGGAGGGGTTCAGACAAGGTTTTCCAACTCCGTGCCTAAATGTCACTTTCACAGCGAAATAAGCCCAGTTTGGCCCTGTTCACTTTTGCTTAGCAGAGTCTGTATCTTCAAAACTAGACACTCTGCAGGCCTATAAGCTTGGCTGGGGGCAGAGAAGCAGAGTCTGAGCAGCTACAGGAAGGATGGAGGGGTTCAGACAAGGTTTTCCAACTCCGTGCCTAAATGTCACTTTCACAGCGAAATAAGCCCAGTTTGGCCCTGTTCACTTTTGCTTAGCAGAGTCTGTATCTTCAAAACTAGACACTCTGCAGGCCTATAAGCTTGGCTGGGGGCAGAGAAGCAGAGTCTGAGCAGCTACAGGAAGGATGGAGGGGTTCAGACAAGGTTTTCCAACTCCGTGCCTAAATGTCACTTTCACAGCGAAATAAGCCCAGTTTGGCCCTGTTCACTTTTGCTTAGCAGAGTCTGTATCTTCAAAACTAGACACTCTGCAGGCCTATAAGCTTGGCTGGGGGCAGAGAAGCAGAGTCTGAGCAGCTACAGGAAGGATGGAGGGGTTCAGACAAGGTTTTCCAAGTCCGTGCCTAAATGTCACTTTCACAGCGAAATAAGCCCAGTTTGGCCCTGTTCACTTTTGCTTAGCAGAGTCTGTATCTTCAAAACTAGACACTCTGCAGGCCTATATCAGCCCAATATCAATATCAGCCCAATATCAACATCAGCCCAATATCAGCATCAGCCCAATATCAGCATCAGCCCAATATCAGCATCAGCCCAATATCAGCATCAGCCCAATATCAGCATCAGCCCAATATCAGCATCAGCCCAATATCAGCATCAGCCCAATATCAGCATCAGCCCAATATCAGCATCAGCCCAATATCAGCATCAGCCCAATATCAGCATCAGCCCAATATCAGCATCAGCCCAATATCAGCATCAGCCCAATATCAGCATCAGCCCAATATCAGCATCAGCCCAATATCAGCATCAGCCCAATATCAGCATCAGCCCAATATCAGCATCAGCCCAATATCAGCATCAGCCCAATATCAGCATCAGCCCAATATCAGCATCAGCCCAATATCAGCATCAGCCCAATATCAGCATCAGCCCAATATCAGCATCAGCCCAATATCAGCATCAGCCCAATATCAGCATCAGCCCAATATCAGCATCAGCCCAATATCAGCATCAGCCCAATATCAGCATCAGCCCAATATCAGCATCAGCCCAATATCAGCATCAGCCCAATATCAGCATCAGCCCAATATCAGCATCAGCCCAATATCAGCATCAGCCCAATATCAGCATCAGCCCAATATCAGCATCAGCCCAATATCAGCATCAGCCCAATATCAGCATCAGCCCAATATCAGCATCAGCCCAATATCAGCATCAGCCCAATATCAGCATCAGCCCAATATCAGCATCAGCCCAATATCAGGGCTGATGCTGATATTGGGCTGATGCTGATATTGGGCTGATGCTGATATTGGGCTGATGCTGATATTGGGCTGATGCTGATATTGGGCTGATGCTGATATTGGGCTGATGCTGATATTGGGCTGATGCTGATATTGGGCTGATGCTGATATTGGGCTGATGCTGATATTGGGCTGATGCTGATATTGGGCTGATATTGATATTGGGCTGATATTGATATTGGGCTGATATAGGCCTGCAGAGTGTCTAGTTTTGAAGATACAGACTCTGCTAAGCAAAAGTGAACAGGGCCAAACTGGGCTTATTTTGCTGTGAAAGTGACATTTAGGCACGGACTTGGAAAACCTTGTCTGAACCCCTCCATCCTTCCTGTAGCTGCTCAGACTCTGCTTCTCTGCCCCCAGCCAAGCTTATAGGCCTGCAGAGTGTCTAGTTTTGAAGATACAGACTCTGCTAAGCAAAAGTGAACAGGGCCAAACTGGGCTTATTTCGCTGTGAAAGTGACATTTAGGCACGGAGTTGGAAAACCTTGTCTGAACCCCTCCATCCTTCCTGTAGCTGCTCAGACTCTGCTTCTCTGCCCCCAGCCAAGCTTATAGGCCTGCAGAGTGTCTAGTTTTGAAGATACAGACTCTGCTAAGCAAAAGTGAACAGGGCCAAACTGGGCTTATTTCGCTGTGAAAGTGACATTTAGGCACGGAGTTGGAAAACCTTGTCTGAACCCCTCCATCCTTCCTGTAGCTGCTCAGACTCTGCTTCTCTGCCCCCAGCCAAGCTTATAGGCCTGCAGAGTGTCTAGTTTTGAAGATACAGACTCTGCTAAGCAAAAGTGAACAGGGCCAAACTGGGCTTATTTCGCTGTGAAAGTGACATTTAGGCACGGAGTTGGAAAACCTTGTCTGAACCCCTCCATCCTTCCTGTAGCTGCTCAGACTCTGCTTCTCTGCCCCCAGCCAAGCTTATAGGCCTGCAGAGTGTCTAGTTTTGAAGATACAGACTCTGCTAAGCAAAAGTGAACAGGGCCAAACTGGGCTTATTTCGCTGTGAAAGTGACATTTAGGCACGGAGTTGGAAAACCTTGTCTGAACCCCTCCATCCTTCCTGTAGCTGCTCAGACTCTGCTTCTCTGCCCCCAGCCAAGCTTATAGGCCTGCAGAGTGTCTAGTTTTGAAGATACAGACTCTGCTAAGCAAAAGTGAACAGGGCCAAACTGGGCTTATTTCGCTGTGAAAGTGACATTTAGGCACGGAGTTGGAAAACCTTGTCTGAACCCCTCCATCCTTCCTGTAGCTGCTCAGACTCTGCTTCTCTGCCCCCAGCCAAGCTTATAGGCCTGCAGAGTGTCTAGTTTTGAAGATACAGACTCTGCTAAGCAAAAGTGAACAGGGCCAAACTGGGCTTATTTCGCTGTGAAAGTGACATTTAGGCACGGAGTTGGAAAACCTTGTCTGAACCCCTCCATCCTTCCTGTAGCTGCTCAGACTCTGCTTCTCTGCCCCCAGCCAAGCTTATAGGCCTGCAGAGTGTCTAGTTTTGAAGATACAGACTCTGCTAAGCAAAAGTGAACAGGGCCAAACTGGGCTTATTTCGCTGTGAAAGTGACATTTAGGCACGGAGTTGGAAAACCTTGTCTGAACCCCTCCATCCTTCCTGTAGCTGCTCAGACTCTGCTTCTCTGCCCCCAGCCAAGCTTATAGGCCTGCAGAGTGTCTAGTTTTGAAGATACAGACTCTGCTAAGCAAAAGTGAACAGGGCCAAACTGGGCTTATTTCGCTGTGAAAGTGACATTTAGGCACGGAGTTGGAAAACCTTGTCTGAACCCCTCCATCCTTCCTGTAGCTGCTCAGACTCTGCTTCTCTGCCCCCAGCCAAGCTTATAGGCCTGCAGAGTGTCTAGTTTTGAAGATACAGACTCTGCTAAGCAAAAGTGAACAGGGCCAAACTGGGCTTATTTCGCTGTGAAAGTGACATTTAGGCACGGAGTTGGAAAACCTTGTCTGAACCCCTCCATCCTTCCTGTAGCTGCTCAGACTCTGCTTCTCTGCCCCCAGCCAAGCTTATAGGCCTGCAGAGTGTCTAGTTTTGAAGATACAGACTCTGCTAAGCAAAAGTGAACAGGGCCAAACTGGGCTTATTTCGCTGTGAAAGTGACATTTAGGCACGGAGTTGGAAAACCTTGTCTGAACCCCTCCATCCTTCCTGTAGCTGCTCAGACTCTGCTTCTCTGCCCCCAGCCAAGCTTATAGGCCTGCAGAGTGTCTAGTTTTGAAGATACAGACTCTGCTAAGCAAAAGTGAACAGGGCCAAACTGGGCTTATTTCGCTGTGAAAGTGACATTTAGGCACGGAGTTGGAAAACCTTGTCTGAACCCCTCCATCCTTCCTGTAGCTGCTCAGACTCTGCTTCTCTGCCCCCAGCCAAGCTTATAGGCCTGCAGAGTGTCTAGTTTTGAAGATACAGACTCTGCTAAGCAAAAGTGAACAGGGCCAAACTGGGCTTATTTCGCTGTGAAAGTGACATTTAGGCACGGAGTTGGAAAACCTTGTCTGAACCCCTCCATCCTTCCTGTAGCTGCTCAGACTCTGCTTCTCTGCCCCCAGCCAAGCTTATAGGCCTGCAGAGTGTCTAGTTTTGAAGATACAGACTCTGCTAAGCAAAAGTGAACAGGGCCAAACTGGGCTTATTTCGCTGTGAAAGTGACATTTAGGCACGGAGTTGGAAAACCTTGTCTGAACCCCTCCATCCTTCCTGTAGCTGCTCAGACTCTGCTTCTCTGCCCCCAGCCAAGCTTATAGGCCTGCAGAGTGTCTAGTTTTGAAGATACAGACTCTGCTAAGCAAAAGTGAACAGGGCCAAACTGGGCTTATTTCGCTGTGAAAGTGACATTTAGGCACGGAGTTGGAAAACCTTGTCTGAACCCCTCCATCCTTCCTGTAGCTGCTCAGACTCTGCTTCTCTGCCCCCAGCCAAGCTTATAGGCCTGCAGAGTGTCTAGTTTTGAAGATACAGACTCTGCTAAGCAAAAGTGAACAGGGCCAAACTGGGCTTATTTCGCTGTGAAAGTGACATTTAGGCACGGAGTTGGAAAACCTTGTCTGAACCCCTCCATCCTTCCTGTAGCTGCTCAGACTCTGCTTCTCTGCCCCCAGCCAAGCTTATAGGCCTGCAGAGTGTCTAGTTTTGAAGATACAGACTCTGCTAAGCAAAAGTGAACAGGGCCAAACTGGGCTTATTTCGCTGTGAAATTTCGATGTCACTTTCACAGCGAAATAAGCCCAGTTTGGCCCTGTTCACTTTTGCTTAGCAGAGTCTGTATCTTCAAAACTAGACACTCTGCAGGCCTATAAGCTTGGCTGGGGGCAGAGAAGCAGAGTCTGAGCAGCTACAGGAAGGATGGAGGGGTTCAGACAAGGTTTTCCAACTCCGTGCCTAAATGTCACTTTCACAGCGAAATAAGCCCAGTTTGGCCCTGTTCACTTTTGCTTAGCAGAGTCTGTATCTTCAAAACTAGACACTCTGCAGGCCTATAAGCTTGGCTGGGGGCAGAGAAGCAGAGTCTGAGCAGCTACAGGAAGGATGGAGGGGTTCAGACAAGGTTTTCCAACTCCGTGCCTAAATGTCACTTTCACAGCGAAATAAGCCCAGTTTGGCCCTGTTCACTTTTGCTTAGCAGAGTCTGTATCTTCAAAACTAGACACTCTGCAGGCCTATAAGCTTGGCTGGGGGCAGAGAAGCAGAGTCTGAGCAGCTACAGGAAGGATGGAGGGGTTCAGACAAGGTTTTCCAACTCCGTGCCTAAATGTCACTTTCACAGCGAAATAAGCCCAGTTTGGCCCTGTTCACTTTTGCTTAGCAGAGTCTGTATCTTCAAAACTAGACACTCTGCAGGCCTATAAGCTTGGCTGGGGGCAGAGAAGCAGAGTCTGAGCAGCTACAGGAAGGATGGAGGGGTTCAGACAAGGTTTTCCAACTCCGTGCCTAAATGTCACTTTCACAGCGAAATAAGCCCAGTTTGGCCCTGTTCACTTTTGCTTAGCAGAGTCTGTATCTTCAAAACTAGACACTCTGCAGGCCTATAAGCTTGGCTGGGGGCAGAGAAGCAGAGTCTGAGCAGCTACAGGAAGGATGGAGGGGTTCAGACAAGGTTTTCCAACTCCGTGCCTAAATGTCACTTTCACAGCGAAATAAGCCCAGTTTGGCCCTGTTCACTTTTGCTTAGCAGAGTCTGTATCTTCAAAACTAGACACTCTGCAGGCCTATAAGCTTGGCTGGGGGCAGAGAAGCAGAGTCTGAGCAGCTACAGGAAGGATGGAGGGGTTCAGACAAGGTTTTCCAACTCCGTGCCTAAATGTCACTTTCACAGCGAAATAAGCCCAGTTTGGCCCTGTTCACTTTTGCTTAGCAGAGTCTGTATCTTCAAAACTAGACACTCTGCAGGCCTATAAGCTTGGCTGGGGGCAGAGAAGCAGAGTCTGAGCAGCTACAGGAAGGATGGAGGGGTTCAGACAAGGTTTTCCAACTCCGTGCCTAAATGTCACTTTCACAGCGAAATAAGCCCAGTTTGGCCCTGTTCACTTTTGCTTAGCAGAGTCTGTATCTTCAAAACTAGACACTCTGCAGGCCTATAAGCTTGGCTGGGGGCAGAGAAGCAGAGTCTGAGCAGCTACAGGAAGGATGGAGGGGTTCAGACAAGGTTTTCCAACTCCGTGCCTAAATGTCACTTTCACAGCGAAATAAGCCCAGTTTGGCCCTGTTCACTTTTGCTTAGCAGAGTCTGTATCTTCAAAACTAGACACTCTGCAGGCCTATAAGCTTGGCTGGGGGCAGAGAAGCAGAGTCTGAGCAGCTACAGGAAGGATGGAGGGGTTCAGACAAGGTTTTCCAACTCCGTGCCTAAATGTCACTTTCACAGCGAAATAAGCCCAGTTTGGCCCTGTTCACTTTTGCTTAGCAGAGTCTGTATCTTCAAAACTAGACACTCTGCAGGCCTATAAGCTTGGCTGGGGGCAGAGAAGCAGAGTCTGAGCAGCTACAGGAAGGATGGAGGGGTTCAGACAAGGTTTTCCAACTCCGTGCCTAAATGTCACTTTCACAGCGAAATAAGCCCAGTTTGGCCCTGTTCACTTTTGCTTAGCAGAGTCTGTATCTTCAAAACTAGACACTCTGCAGGCCTATAAGCTTGGCTGGGGGCAGAGAAGCAGAGTCTGAGCAGCTACAGGAAGGATGGAGGGGTTCAGACAAGGTTTTCCAACTCCGTGCCTAAATGTCACTTTCACAGCGAAATAAGCCCAGTTTGGCCCTGTTCACTTTTGCTTAGCAGAGTCTGTATCTTCAAAACTAGACACTCTGCAGGCCTATAAGCTTGGCTGGGGGCAGAGAAGCAGAGTCTGAGCAGCTACAGGAAGGATGGAGGGGTTCAGACAAGGTTTTCCAACTCCGTGCCTAAATGTCACTTTCACAGCGAAATAAGCCCAGTTTGGCCCTGTTCACTTTTGCTTAGCAGAGTCTGTATCTTCAAAACTAGACACTCTGCAGGCCTATAAGCTTGGCTGGGGGCAGAGAAGCAGAGTCTGAGCAGCTACAGGAAGGATGGAGGGGTTCAGACAAGGTTTTCCAAGTCCGTGCCTAAATGTCACTTTCACAGCGAAATAAGCCCAGTTTGGCCCTGTTCACTTTTGCTTAGCAGAGTCTGTATCTTCAAAACTAGACACTCTGCAGGCCTATATCAGCCCAATATCAATATCAGCCCAATATCAACATCAGCCCAATATCAGCATCAGCCCAATATCAGCATCAGCCCAATATCAGCATCAGCCCAATATCAGCATCAGCCCAATATCAGCATCAGCCCAATATCAGCATCAGCCCAATATCAGCATCAGCCCAATATCAGCATCAGCCCAATATCAGCATCAGCCCAATATCAGCATCAGCCCAATATCAGCATCAGCCCAATATCAGCATCAGCCCAATATCAGCATCAGCCCAATATCAGCATCAGCCCAATATCAGCATCAGCCCAATATCAGCATCAGCCCAATATCAGCATCAGCCCAATATCAGCATCAGCCCAATATCAGCATCAGCCCAATATCAGCATCAGCCCAATATCAGCATCAGCCCAATATCAGCATCAGCCCAATATCAGCATCAGCCCAATATCAGCATCAGCCCAATATCAGCATCAGCCCAATATCAGCATCAGCCCAATATCAGCATCAGCCCAATATCAGCATCAGCCCAATATCAGCATCAGCCCAATATCAGCATCAGCCCAATATCAGCATCAGCCCAATATCAGCATCAGCCCAATATCAGCATCAGCCCAATATCAGCATCAGCCCAATATCAGCATCAGCCCAATATCAGCATCAGCCCAATATCAGCATCAGCCCAATATCAGCATCAGCCCAATATCAGCATCAGCCCAATATCAGCATCAGCCCAATATCAGCATCAGCCCAATATCAGCATCAGCCCAATATCAGGGCTGATGCTGATATTGGGCTGATGCTGATATTGGGCTGATGCTGATATTGGGCTGATGCTGATATTGGGCTGATGCTGATATTGGGCTGATGCTGATATTGGGCTGATGCTGATATTGGGCTGATGCTGATATTGGGCTGATGCTGATATTGGGCTGATGCTGATATTGGGCTGATATTGATATTGGGCTGATATTGATATTGGGCTGATATAGGCCTGCAGAGTGTCTAGTTTTGAAGATACAGACTCTGCTAAGCAAAAGTGAACAGGGCCAAACTGGGCTTATTTTGCTGTGAAAGTGACATTTAGGCACGGACTTGGAAAACCTTGTCTGAACCCCTCCATCCTTCCTGTAGCTGCTCAGACTCTGCTTCTCTGCCCCCAGCCAAGCTTATAGGCCTGCAGAGTGTCTAGTTTTGAAGATACAGACTCTGCTAAGCAAAAGTGAACAGGGCCAAACTGGGCTTATTTCGCTGTGAAAGTGACATTTAGGCACGGAGTTGGAAAACCTTGTCTGAACCCCTCCATCCTTCCTGTAGCTGCTCAGACTCTGCTTCTCTGCCCCCAGCCAAGCTTATAGGCCTGCAGAGTGTCTAGTTTTGAAGATACAGACTCTGCTAAGCAAAAGTGAACAGGGCCAAACTGGGCTTATTTCGCTGTGAAAGTGACATTTAGGCACGGAGTTGGAAAACCTTGTCTGAACCCCTCCATCCTTCCTGTAGCTGCTCAGACTCTGCTTCTCTGCCCCCAGCCAAGCTTATAGGCCTGCAGAGTGTCTAGTTTTGAAGATACAGACTCTGCTAAGCAAAAGTGAACAGGGCCAAACTGGGCTTATTTCGCTGTGAAAGTGACATTTAGGCACGGAGTTGGAAAACCTTGTCTGAACCCCTCCATCCTTCCTGTAGCTGCTCAGACTCTGCTTCTCTGCCCCCAGCCAAGCTTATAGGCCTGCAGAGTGTCTAGTTTTGAAGATACAGACTCTGCTAAGCAAAAGTGAACAGGGCCAAACTGGGCTTATTTCGCTGTGAAAGTGACATTTAGGCACGGAGTTGGAAAACCTTGTCTGAACCCCTCCATCCTTCCTGTAGCTGCTCAGACTCTGCTTCTCTGCCCCCAGCCAAGCTTATAGGCCTGCAGAGTGTCTAGTTTTGAAGATACAGACTCTGCTAAGCAAAAGTGAACAGGGCCAAACTGGGCTTATTTCGCTGTGAAAGTGACATTTAGGCACGGAGTTGGAAAACCTTGTCTGAACCCCTCCATCCTTCCTGTAGCTGCTCAGACTCTGCTTCTCTGCCCCCAGCCAAGCTTATAGGCCTGCAGAGTGTCTAGTTTTGAAGATACAGACTCTGCTAAGCAAAAGTGAACAGGGCCAAACTGGGCTTATTTCGCTGTGAAAGTGACATTTAGGCACGGAGTTGGAAAACCTTGTCTGAACCCCTCCATCCTTCCTGTAGCTGCTCAGACTCTGCTTCTCTGCCCCCAGCCAAGCTTATAGGCCTGCAGAGTGTCTAGTTTTGAAGATACAGACTCTGCTAAGCAAAAGTGAACAGGGCCAAACTGGGCTTATTTCGCTGTGAAAGTGACATTTAGGCACGGAGTTGGAAAACCTTGTCTGAACCCCTCCATCCTTCCTGTAGCTGCTCAGACTCTGCTTCTCTGCCCCCAGCCAAGCTTATAGGCCTGCAGAGTGTCTAGTTTTGAAGATACAGACTCTGCTAAGCAAAAGTGAACAGGGCCAAACTGGGCTTATTTCGCTGTGAAAGTGACATTTAGGCACGGAGTTGGAAAACCTTGTCTGAACCCCTCCATCCTTCCTGTAGCTGCTCAGACTCTGCTTCTCTGCCCCCAGCCAAGCTTATAGGCCTGCAGAGTGTCTAGTTTTGAAGATACAGACTCTGCTAAGCAAAAGTGAACAGGGCCAAACTGGGCTTATTTCGCTGTGAAAGTGACATTTAGGCACGGAGTTGGAAAACCTTGTCTGAACCCCTCCATCCTTCCTGTAGCTGCTCAGACTCTGCTTCTCTGCCCCCAGCCAAGCTTATAGGCCTGCAGAGTGTCTAGTTTTGAAGATACAGACTCTGCTAAGCAAAAGTGAACAGGGCCAAACTGGGCTTATTTCGCTGTGAAAGTGACATTTAGGCACGGAGTTGGAAAACCTTGTCTGAACCCCTCCATCCTTCCTGTAGCTGCTCAGACTCTGCTTCTCTGCCCCCAGCCAAGCTTATAGGCCTGCAGAGTGTCTAGTTTTGAAGATACAGACTCTGCTAAGCAAAAGTGAACAGGGCCAAACTGGGCTTATTTCGCTGTGAAAGTGACATTTAGGCACGGAGTTGGAAAACCTTGTCTGAACCCCTCCATCCTTCCTGTAGCTGCTCAGACTCTGCTTCTCTGCCCCCAGCCAAGCTTATAGGCCTGCAGAGTGTCTAGTTTTGAAGATACAGACTCTGCTAAGCAAAAGTGAACAGGGCCAAACTGGGCTTATTTCGCTGTGAAAGTGACATTTAGGCACGGAGTTGGAAAACCTTGTCTGAACCCCTCCATCCTTCCTGTAGCTGCTCAGACTCTGCTTCTCTGCCCCCAGCCAAGCTTATAGGCCTGCAGAGTGTCTAGTTTTGAAGATACAGACTCTGCTAAGCAAAAGTGAACAGGGCCAAACTGGGCTTATTTCGCTGTGAAAGTGACATTTAGGCACGGAGTTGGAAAACCTTGTCTGAACCCCTCCATCCTTCCTGTAGCTGCTCAGACTCTGCTTCTCTGCCCCCAGCCAAGCTTATAGGCCTGCAGAGTGTCTAGTTTTGAAGATACAGACTCTGCTAAGCAAAAGTGAACAGGGCCAAACTGGGCTTATTTCGCTGTGAAAGTGACATTTAGGCACGGAGTTGGAAAACCTTGTCTGAACCCCTCCATCCTTCCTGTAGCTGCTCAGACTCTGCTTCTCTGCCCCCAGCCAAGCTTATAGGCCTGCAGAGTGTCTAGTTTTGAAGATACAGACTCTGCTAAGCAAAAGTGAACAGGGCCAAACTGGGCTTATTTCGCTGTGAAAGTGACATTTAGGCACGGAGTTGGAAAACCTTGTCTGAACCCCTCCATCCTTCCTGTAGCTGCTCAGACTCTGCTTCTCTGCCCCCAGCCAAGCTTATAGGCCTGCAGAGTGTCTAGTTTTGAAGATACAGACTCTGCTAAGCAAAAGTGAACAGGGCCAAACTGGGCTTATTTCGCTGTGAAAGTGACATTTAGGCACGGAGTTGGAAAACCTTGTCTGAACCCCTCCATCCTTCCTGTAGCTGCTCAGACTCTGCTTCTCTGCCCCCAGCCAAGCTTATAGGCCTGCAGAGTGTCTAGTTTTGAAGATACAGACTCTGCTAAGCAAAAGTGAACAGGGCCAAACTGGGCTTATTTCGCTGTGAAATTTCGATGTCACTTTCACAGCGAAATAAGCCCAGTTTGGCCCTGTTCACTTTTGCTTAGCAGAGTCTGTATCTTCAAAACTAGACACTCTGCAGGCCTATAAGCTTGGCTGGGGGCAGAGAAGCAGAGTCTGAGCAGCTACAGGAAGGATGGAGGGGTTCAGACAAGGTTTTCCAACTCCGTGCCTAAATGTCACTTTCACAGCGAAATAAGCCCAGTTTGGCCCTGTTCACTTTTGCTTAGCAGAGTCTGTATCTTCAAAACTAGACACTCTGCAGGCCTATAAGCTTGGCTGGGGGCAGAGAAGCAGAGTCTGAGCAGCTACAGGAAGGATGGAGGGGTTCAGACAAGGTTTTCCAACTCCGTGCCTAAATGTCACTTTCACAGCGAAATAAGCCCAGTTTGGCCCTGTTCACTTTTGCTTAGCAGAGTCTGTATCTTCAAAACTAGACACTCTGCAGGCCTATAAGCTTGGCTGGGGGCAGAGAAGCAGAGTCTGAGCAGCTACAGGAAGGATGGAGGGGTTCAGACAAGGTTTTCCAACTCCGTGCCTAAATGTCACTTTCACAGCGAAATAAGCCCAGTTTGGCCCTGTTCACTTTTGCTTAGCAGAGTCTGTATCTTCAAAACTAGACACTCTGCAGGCCTATAAGCTTGGCTGGGGGCAGAGAAGCAGAGTCTGAGCAGCTACAGGAAGGATGGAGGGGTTCAGACAAGGTTTTCCAACTCCGTGCCTAAATGTCACTTTCACAGCGAAATAAGCCCAGTTTGGCCCTGTTCACTTTTGCTTAGCAGAGTCTGTATCTTCAAAACTAGACACTCTGCAGGCCTATAAGCTTGGCTGGGGGCAGAGAAGCAGAGTCTGAGCAGCTACAGGAAGGATGGAGGGGTTCAGACAAGGTTTTCCAACTCCGTGCCTAAATGTCACTTTCACAGCGAAATAAGCCCAGTTTGGCCCTGTTCACTTTTGCTTAGCAGAGTCTGTATCTTCAAAACTAGACACTCTGCAGGCCTATAAGCTTGGCTGGGGGCAGAGAAGCAGAGTCTGAGCAGCTACAGGAAGGATGGAGGGGTTCAGACAAGGTTTTCCAACTCCGTGCCTAAATGTCACTTTCACAGCGAAATAAGCCCAGTTTGGCCCTGTTCACTTTTGCTTAGCAGAGTCTGTATCTTCAAAACTAGACACTCTGCAGGCCTATAAGCTTGGCTGGGGGCAGAGAAGCAGAGTCTGAGCAGCTACAGGAAGGATGGAGGGGTTCAGACAAGGTTTTCCAACTCCGTGCCTAAATGTCACTTTCACAGCGAAATAAGCCCAGTTTGGCCCTGTTCACTTTTGCTTAGCAGAGTCTGTATCTTCAAAACTAGACACTCTGCAGGCCTATAAGCTTGGCTGGGGGCAGAGAAGCAGAGTCTGAGCAGCTACAGGAAGGATGGAGGGGTTCAGACAAGGTTTTCCAACTCCGTGCCTAAATGTCACTTTCACAGCGAAATAAGCCCAGTTTGGCCCTGTTCACTTTTGCTTAGCAGAGTCTGTATCTTCAAAACTAGACACTCTGCAGGCCTATAAGCTTGGCTGGGGGCAGAGAAGCAGAGTCTGAGCAGCTACAGGAAGGATGGAGGGGTTCAGACAAGGTTTTCCAACTCCGTGCCTAAATGTCACTTTCACAGCGAAATAAGCCCAGTTTGGCCCTGTTCACTTTTGCTTAGCAGAGTCTGTATCTTCAAAACTAGACACTCTGCCGGCCTATAAGCTTGGCTGGGGGCAGAGAAGCAGAGTCTGAGCAGCTACAGGAAGGATGGAGGGGTTCAGACAAGGTTTTCCAACTCCGTGCCTAAATGTCACTTTCACAGCGAAATAAGCCCAGTTTGGCCCTGTTCACTTTTGCTTAGCAGAGTCTGTATCTTCAAAACTAGACACTCTGCAGGCCTATAAGCTTGGCTGGGGGCAGAGAAGCAGAGTCTGAGCAGCTACAGGAAGGATGGAGGGGTTCAGACAAGGTTTTCCAACTCCGTGCCTAAATGTCACTTTCACAGCGAAATAAGCCCAGTTTGGCCCTGTTCACTTTTGCTTAGCAGAGTCTGTATCTTCAAAACTAGACACTCTGCAGGCCTATAAGCTTGGCTGGGGGCAGAGAAGCAGAGTCTGAGCAGCTACAGGAAGGATGGAGGGGTTCAGACAAGGTTTTCCAACTCCGTGCCTAAATGTCACTTTCACAGCGAAATAAGCCCAGTTTGGCCCTGTTCACTTTTGCTTAGCAGAGTCTGTATCTTCAAAACTAGACACTCTGCAGGCCTATAAGCTTGGCTGGGGGCAGAGAAGCAGAGTCTGAGCAGCTACAGGAAGGATGGAGGGGTTCAGACAAGGTTTTCCAAGTCCGTGCCTAAATCTCACTTTCACAGCGTGATATTGGGCTGATGCTGATATTGGGCTGATGCTGATATTGGGCTGATGCTGATATTGGGCTGATGCTGATATTGGGCTGATGCTGATATTGGGCTGATGCTGATATTGGGCTGATGCTGATATTGGGCTGATGCTGATATTGGGCTGATGCTGATATTGGGCTGATATTGATATTGGGCTGATATTGATATTGGGCTGATATAGGCCTGCAGAGTGTCTAGTTTTGAAGATACAGACTCTGCTAAGCAAAAGTGAACAGGGCCAAACTGGGCTTATTTTGCTGTGAAAGTGACATTTAGGCACGGACTTGGAAAACCTTGTCTGAACCCCTCCATCCTTCCTGTAGCTGCTCAGACTCTGCTTCTCTGCCCCCAGCCAAGCTTATAGGCCTGCAGAGTGTCTAGTTTTGAAGATACAGACTCTGCTAAGCAAAAGTGAACAGGGCCAAACTGGGCTTATTTCGCTGTGAAAGTGACATTTAGGCACGGAGTTGGAAAACCTTGTCTGAACCCCTCCATCCTTCCTGTAGCTGCTCAGACTCTGCTTCTCTGCCCCCAGCCAAGCTTATAGGCCTGCAGAGTGTCTAGTTTTGAAGATACAGACTCTGCTAAGCAAAAGTGAACAGGGCCAAACTGGGCTTATTTCGCTGTGAAAGTGACATTTAGGCACGGAGTTGGAAAACCTTGTCTGAACCCCTCCATCCTTCCTGTAGCTGCTCAGACTCTGCTTCTCTGCCCCCAGCCAAGCTTATAGGCCTGCAGAGTGTCTAGTTTTGAAGATACAGACTCTGCTAAGCAAAAGTGAACAGGGCCAAACTGGGCTTATTTCGCTGTGAAAGTGACATTTAGGCACGGAGTTGGAAAACCTTGTCTGAACCCCTCCATCCTTCCTGTAGCTGCTCAGACTCTGCTTCTCTGCCCCCAGCCAAGCTTATAGGCCTGCAGAGTGTCTAGTTTTGAAGATACAGACTCTGCTAAGCAAAAGTGAACAGGGCCAAACTGGGCTTATTTCGCTGTGAAAGTGACATTTAGGCACGGAGTTGGAAAACCTTGTCTGAACCCCTCCATCCTTCCTGTAGCTGCTCAGACTCTGCTTCTCTGCCCCCAGCCAAGCTTATAGGCCTGCAGAGTGTCTAGTTTTGAAGATACAGACTCTGCTAAGCAAAAGTGAACAGGGCCAAACTGGGCTTATTTCGCTGTGAAAGTGACATTTAGGCACGGAGTTGGAAAACCTTGTCTGAACCCCTCCATCCTTCCTGTAGCTGCTCAGACTCTGCTTCTCTGCCCCCAGCCAAGCTTATAGGCCTGCAGAGTGTCTAGTTTTGAAGATACAGACTCTGCTAAGCAAAAGTGAACAGGGCCAAACTGGGCTTATTTCGCTGTGAAAGTGACATTTAGGCACGGAGTTGGAAAACCTTGTCTGAACCCCTCCATCCTTCCTGTAGCTGCTCAGACTCTGCTTCTCTGCCCCCAGCCAAGCTTATAGGCCTGCAGAGTGTCTAGTTTTGAAGATACAGACTCTGCTAAGCAAAAGTGAACAGGGCCAAACTGGGCTTATTTCGCTGTGAAAGTGACATTTAGGCACGGAGTTGGAAAACCTTGTCTGAACCCCTCCATCCTTCCTGTAGCTGCTCAGACTCTGCTTCTCTGCCCCCAGCCAAGCTTATAGGCCTGCAGAGTGTCTAGTTTTGAAGATACAGACTCTGCTAAGCAAAAGTGAACAGGGCCAAACTGGGCTTATTTCGCTGTGAAAGTGACATTTAGGCACGGAGTTGGAAAACCTTGTCTGAACCCCTCCATCCTTCCTGTAGCTGCTCAGACTCTGCTTCTCTGCCCCCAGCCAAGCTTATAGGCCTGCAGAGTGTCTAGTTTTGAAGATACAGACTCTGCTAAGCAAAAGTGAACAGGGCCAAACTGGGCTTATTTCGCTGTGAAAGTGACATTTAGGCACGGAGTTGGAAAACCTTGTCTGAACCCCTCCATCCTTCCTGTAGCTGCTCAGACTCTGCTTCTCTGCCCCCAGCCAAGCTTATAGGCCTGCAGAGTGTCTAGTTTTGAAGATACAGACTCTGCTAAGCAAAAGTGAACAGGGCCAAACTGGGCTTATTTCGCTGTGAAAGTGACATTTAGGCACGGAGTTGGAAAACCTTGTCTGAACCCCTCCATCCTTCCTGTAGCTGCTCAGACTCTGCTTCTCTGCCCCCAGCCAAGCTTATAGGCCTGCAGAGTGTCTAGTTTTGAAGATACAGACTCTGCTAAGCAAAAGTGAACAGGGCCAAACTGGGCTTATTTCGCTGTGAAAGTGACATTTAGGCACGGAGTTGGAAAACCTTGTCTGAACCCCTCCATCCTTCCTGTAGCTGCTCAGACTCTGCTTCTCTGCCCCCAGCCAAGCTTATAGGCCTGCAGAGTGTCTAGTTTTGAAGATACAGACTCTGCTAAGCAAAAGTGAACAGGGCCAAACTGGGCTTATTTCGCTGTGAAAGTGACATTTAGGCACGGAGTTGGAAAACCTTGTCTGAACCCCTCCATCCTTCCTGTAGCTGCTCAGACTCTGCTTCTCTGCCCCCAGCCAAGCTTATAGGCCTGCAGAGTGTCTAGTTTTGAAGATACAGACTCTGCTAAGCAAAAGTGAACAGGGCCAAACTGGGCTTATTTCGCTGTGAAAGTGACATTTAGGCACGGAGTTGGAAAACCTTGTCTGAACCCCTCCATCCTTCCTGTAGCTGCTCAGACTCTGCTTCTCTGCCCCCAGCCAAGCTTATAGGCCTGCAGAGTGTCTAGTTTTGAAGATACAGACTCTGCTAAGCAAAAGTGAACAGGGCCAAACTGGGCTTATTTCGCTGTGAAAGTGACATTTAGGCACGGAGTTGGAAAACCTTGTCTGAACCCCTCCATCCTTCCTGTAGCTGCTCAGACTCTGCTTCTCTGCCCCCAGCCAAGCTTATAGGCCTGCAGAGTGTCTAGTTTTGAAGATACAGACTCTGCTAAGCAAAAGTGAACAGGGCCAAACTGGGCTTATTTCGCTGTGAAAGTGACATTTAGGCACGGAGTTGGAAAACCTTGTCTGAACCCCTCCATCCTTCCTGTAGCTGCTCAGACTCTGCTTCTCTGCCCCCAGCCAAGCTTATAGGCCTGCAGAGTGTCTAGTTTTGAAGATACAGACTCTGCTAAGCAAAAGTGAACAGGGCCAAACTGGGCTTATTTCGCTGTGAAAGTGACATTTAGGCACGGAGTTGGAAAACCTTGTCTGAACCCCTCCATCCTTCCTGTAGCTGCTCAGACTCTGCTTCTCTGCCCCCAGCCAAGCTTATAGGCCTGCAGAGTGTCTAGTTTTGAAGATACAGACTCTGCTAAGCAAAAGTGAACAGGGCCAAACTGGGCTTATTTCGCTGTGAAAGTGACATTTAGGCACGGAGTTGGAAAACCTTGTCTGAACCCCTCCATCCTTCCTGTAGCTGCTCAGACTCTGCTTCTCTGCCCCCAGCCAAGCTTATAGGCCTGCAGAGTGTCTAGTTTTGAAGATACAGACTCTGCTAAGCAAAAGTGAACAGGGCCAAACTGGGCTTATTTCGCTGTGAAATTTCGATGTCACTTTCACAGCGAAATAAGCCCAGTTTGGCCCTGTTCACTTTTGCTTAGCAGAGTCTGTATCTTCAAAACTAGACACTCTGCAGGCCTATAAGCTTGGCTGGGGGCAGAGAAGCAGAGTCTGAGCAGCTACAGGAAGGATGGAGGGGTTCAGACAAGGTTTTCCAACTCCGTGCCTAAATGTCACTTTCACAGCGAAATAAGCCCAGTTTGGCCCTGTTCACTTTTGCTTAGCAGAGTCTGTATCTTCAAAACTAGACACTCTGCAGGCCTATAAGCTTGGCTGGGGGCAGAGAAGCAGAGTCTGAGCAGCTACAGGAAGGATGGAGGGGTTCAGACAAGGTTTTCCAACTCCGTGCCTAAATGTCACTTTCACAGCGAAATAAGCCCAGTTTGGCCCTGTTCACTTTTGCTTAGCAGAGTCTGTATCTTCAAAACTAGACACTCTGCAGGCCTATAAGCTTGGCTGGGGGCAGAGAAGCAGAGTCTGAGCAGCTACAGGAAGGATGGAGGGGTTCAGACAAGGTTTTCCAACTCCGTGCCTAAATGTCACTTTCACAGCGAAATAAGCCCAGTTTGGCCCTGTTCACTTTTGCTTAGCAGAGTCTGTATCTTCAAAACTAGACACTCTGCAGGCCTATAAGCTTGGCTGGGGGCAGAGAAGCAGAGTCTGAGCAGCTACAGGAAGGATGGAGGGGTTCAGACAAGGTTTTCCAACTCCGTGCCTAAATGTCACTTTCACAGCGAAATAAGCCCAGTTTGGCCCTGTTCACTTTTGCTTAGCAGAGTCTGTATCTTCAAAACTAGACACTCTGCAGGCCTATAAGCTTGGCTGGGGGCAGAGAAGCAGAGTCTGAGCAGCTACAGGAAGGATGGAGGGGTTCAGACAAGGTTTTCCAACTCCGTGCCTAAATGTCACTTTCACAGCGAAATAAGCCCAGTTTGGCCCTGTTCACTTTTGCTTAGCAGAGTCTGTATCTTCAAAACTAGACACTCTGCAGGCCTATAAGCTTGGCTGGGGGCAGAGAAGCAGAGTCTGAGCAGCTACAGGAAGGATGGAGGGGTTCAGACAAGGTTTTCCAACTCCGTGCCTAAATGTCACTTTCACAGCGAAATAAGCCCAGTTTGGCCCTGTTCACTTTTGCTTAGCAGAGTCTGTATCTTCAAAACTAGACACTCTGCAGGCCTATAAGCTTGGCTGGGGGCAGAGAAGCAGAGTCTGAGCAGCTACAGGAAGGATGGAGGGGTTCAGACAAGGTTTTCCAACTCCGTGCCTAAATGTCACTTTCACAGCGAAATAAGCCCAGTTTGGCCCTGTTCACTTTTGCTTAGCAGAGTCTGTATCTTCAAAACTAGACACTCTGCAGGCCTATAAGCTTGGCTGGGGGCAGAGAAGCAGAGTCTGAGCAGCTACAGGAAGGATGGAGGGGTTCAGACAAGGTTTTCCAACTCCGTGCCTAAATGTCACTTTCACAGCGAAATAAGCCCAGTTTGGCCCTGTTCACTTTTGCTTAGCAGAGTCTGTATCTTCAAAACTAGACACTCTGCAGGCCTATAAGCTTGGCTGGGGGCAGAGAAGCAGAGTCTGAGCAGCTACAGGAAGGATGGAGGGGTTCAGACAAGGTTTTCCAACTCCGTGCCTAAATGTCACTTTCACAGCGAAATAAGCCCAGTTTGGCCCTGTTCACTTTTGCTTAGCAGAGTCTGTATCTTCAAAACTAGACACTCTGCAGGCCTATAAGCTTGGCTGGGGGCAGAGAAGCAGAGTCTGAGCAGCTACAGGAAGGATGGAGGGGTTCAGACAAGGTTTTCCAACTCCGTGCCTAAATGTCACTTTCACAGCGAAATAAGCCCAGTTTGGCCCTGTTCACTTTTGCTTAGCAGAGTCTGTATCTTCAAAACTAGACACTCTGCAGGCCTATAAGCTTGGCTGGGGGCAGAGAAGCAGAGTCTGAGCAGCTACAGGAAGGATGGAGGGGTTCAGACAAGGTTTTCCAACTCCGTGCCTAAATGTCACTTTCACAGCGAAATAAGCCCAGTTTGGCCCTGTTCACTTTTGCTTAGCAGAGTCTGTATCTTCAAAACTAGACACTCTGCAGGCCTATAAGCTTGGCTGGGGGCAGAGAAGCAGAGTCTGAGCAGCTACAGGAAGGATGGAGGGGTTCAGACAAGGTTTTCCAACTCCGTGCCTAAATGTCACTTTCACAGCGAAATAAGCCCAGTTTGGCCCTGTTCACTTTTGCTTAGCAGAGTCTGTATCTTCAAAACTAGACACTCTGCAGGCCTATAAGCTTGGCTGGGGGCAGAGAAGCAGAGTCTGAGCAGCTACAGGAAGGATGGAGGGGTTCAGACAAGGTTTTCCAAGTCCGTGCCTAAATCTCACTTTCACAGCGAAATAAGCCCAGTTTGGCCCTGTTCACTTTTGCTTAGCAGAGTCTGTATCTTCAAAACTAGACACTCTGCAGGCCTATATCAGCCCAATATCAATATCAGCCCAATATCAATATCAGCCCAATATCAGCATCAGCCCAATATCAGCATCAGCCCAATATCAGCATCAGCCCAATATCAGCATCAGCCCAATATCAGCATCAGCCCAATATCAGCATCAGCCCAATATCAGCATCAGCCCAATATCAGCATCAGCCCAATATCAGCATCAGCCCAATATCAGCATCAGCCCAATATCAGCATCAGCCCAATATCAGCATCAGCCCAATATCAGCATCAGCCCAATATCAGCATCAGCCCAATATCAGCATCAGCCCAATATCAGCATCAGCCCAATATCAGCATCAGCCCAATATCAGCATCAGCCCAATATCAGCATCAGCCCAATATCAGCATCAGCCCAATATCATCATCAGCCCAATATCAGCATCAGCCCAATATCAGCATCAGCCCAATATCAGCATCAGCCCAATATCAGCATCAGCCCAATATCAGCATCAGCCCAATATCAGCATCAGCCCAATATCAGCATCAGCCCAATATCAGCATCAGCCCAATATCAGCATCAGCCCAATATCAGCATCAGCCCAATATCAGCATCAGCCCAATATCAGCATCAGCCCAATATCAGCATCAGCCCAATATCAGCATCAGCCCAATATCAGCATCAGCCCAATATCAGCATCAGCCCAATATCAGCATCAGCCCAATATCAGCATCAGCCCAATATCAGCATCAGCCCAATATCAGCATCAGCCCAATATCAGCATCAGCCCAATATCAGCATCAGCCCAATATCAGCATCAGCCCAATATCAGCATCAGCCCAATATCAGCATCAGCCCAATATCAGCATCAGCCCAATATCAGCATCAGCCCAATATCAGCATCAGCCCAATATCAGCATCAGCCCAATATCAGCATCAGCCCAATATCAGCATCAGCCCAATATCAGCATCAGCCCAATATCAGCATCAGCCCAATATCAGCATCAGCCCAATATCAGCATCAGCCCAATATCAGCATCAGCCCAATATCAGCATCAGCCCAATATCAGCATCAGCCCAATATCAGCATCAGCCCAATATCAGCATCAGCCCAATATCAGCATCAGCCCAATATCAGCATCAGCCCAATATCAGCATCAGCCCAATATCAGCATCAGCCCAATATCAGCATCAGCCCAATATCAGCATCAGCCCAATATCAGCATCAGACAAGGTTTTCCAACTCCGTGCCTAAATGTCACTTTCACAGCGAAATAAGCCCAGTTTGGCCCTGTTCACTTTTGCTTAGCAGAGTCTGTATCTTCAAAACTAGACACTCTGCAGGCCTATAAGCTTGGCTGGGGGCAGAGAAGCAGAGTCTGAGCAGCTACAGGAAGGATGGAGGGGTTCAGACAAGGTTTTCCAACTCCGTGCCTAAATGTCACTTTCACAGCGAAATAAGCCCAGTTTGGCCCTGTTCACTTTTGCTTAGCAGAGTCTGTATCTTCAAAACTAGACACTCTGCAGGCCTATAAGCTTGGCTGGGGGCAGAGAAGCAGAGTCTGAGCAGCTACAGGAAGGATGGAGGGGTTCAGACAAGGTTTTCCAACTCCGTGCCTAAATGTCACTTTCACAGCGAAATAAGCCCAGTTTGGCCCTGTTCACTTTTGCTTAGCAGAGTCTGTATCTTCAAAACTAGACACTCTGCAGGCCTATAAGCTTGGCTGGGGGCAGAGAAGCAGAGTCTGAGCAGCTACAGGAAGGATGGAGGGGTTCAGACAAGGTTTTCCAACTCCGTGCCTAAATGTCACTTTCACAGCGAAATAAGCCCAGTTTGGCCCTGTTCACTTTTGCTTAGCAGAGTCTGTATCTTCAAAACTAGACACTCTGCAGGCCTATAAGCTTGGCTGGGGGCAGAGAAGCAGAGTCTGAGCAGCTACAGGAAGGATGGAGGGGTTCAGACAAGGTTTTCCAACTCCGTGCCTAAATGTCACTTTCACAGCGAAATAAGCCCAGTTTGGCCCTGTTCACTTTTGCTTAGCAGAGTCTGTATCTTCAAAACTAGACACTCTGCAGGCCTATAAGCTTGGCTGGGGGCAGAGAAGCAGAGTCTGAGCAGCTACAGGAAGGATGGAGGGGTTCAGACAAGGTTTTCCAACTCCGTGCCTAAATGTCACTTTCACAGCGAAATAAGCCCAGTTTGGCCCTGTTCACTTTTGCTTAGCAGAGTCTGTATCTTCAAAACTAGACACTCTGCAGGCCTATAAGCTTGGCTGGGGGCAGAGAAGCAGAGTCTGAGCAGCTACAGGAAGGATGGAGGGGTTCAGACAAGGTTTTCCAACTCCGTGCCTAAATGTCACTTTCACAGCGAAATAAGCCCAGTTTGGCCCTGTTCACTTTTGCTTAGCAGAGTCTGTATCTTCAAAACTAGACACTCTGCAGGCCTATAAGCTTGGCTGGGGGCAGAGAAGCAGAGTCTGAGCAGCTACAGGAAGGATGGAGGGGTTCAGACAAGGTTTTCCAACTCCGTGCCTAAATGTCACTTTCACAGCGAAATAAGCCCAGTTTGGCCCTGTTCACTTTTGCTTAGCAGAGTCTGTATCTTCAAAACTAGACACTCTGCAGGCCTATAAGCTTGGCTGGGGGCAGAGAAGCAGAGTCTGAGCAGCTACAGGAAGGATGGAGGGGTTCAGACAAGGTTTTCCAACTCCGTGCCTAAATGTCACTTTCACAGCGAAATAAGCCCAGTTTGGCCCTGTTCACTTTTGCTTAGCAGAGTCTGTATCTTCAAAACTAGACACTCTGCAGGCCTATAAGCTTGGCTGGGGGCAGAGAAGCAGAGTCTGAGCAGCTACAGGAAGGATGGAGGGGTTCAGACAAGGTTTTCCAACTCCGTGCCTAAATGTCACTTTCACAGCGAAATAAGCCCAGTTTGGCCCTGTTCACTTTTGCTTAGCAGAGTCTGTATCTTCAAAACTAGACACTCTGCAGGCCTATAAGCTTGGCTGGGGGCAGAGAAGCAGAGTCTGAGCAGCTACAGGAAGGATGGAGGGGTTCAGACAAGGTTTTCCAACTCCGTGCCTAAATGTCACTTTCACAGCGAAATAAGCCCAGTTTGGCCCTGTTCACTTTTGCTTAGCAGAGTCTGTATCTTCAAAACTAGACACTCTGCAGGCCTATAAGCTTGGCTGGGGGCAGAGAAGCAGAGTCTGAGCAGCTACAGGAAGGATGGAGGGGTTCAGACAAGGTTTTCCAACTCCGTGCCTAAATGTCACTTTCACAGCGAAATAAGCCCAGTTTGGCCCTGTTCACTTTTGCTTAGCAGAGTCTGTATCTTCAAAACTAGACACTCTGCAGGCCTATAAGCTTGGCTGGGGGCAGAGAAGCAGAGTCTGAGCAGCTACAGGAAGGATGGAGGGGTTCAGACAAGGTTTTCCAACTCCGTGCCTAAATGTCACTTTCACAGCGAAATAAGCCCAGTTTGGCCCTGTTCACTTTTGCTTAGCAGAGTCTGTATCTTCAAAACTAGACACTCTGCAGGCCTATAAGCTTGGCTGGGGGCAGAGAAGCAGAGTCTGAGCAGCTACAGGAAGGATGGAGGGGTTCAGACAAGGTTTTCCAACTCCGTGCCTAAATGTCACTTTCACAGCGAAATAAGCCCAGTTTGGCCCTGTTCACTTTTGCTTAGCAGAGTCTGTATCTTCAAAACTAGACACTCTGCAGGCCTATAAGCTTGGCTGGGGGCAGAGAAGCAGAGTCTGAGCAGCTACAGGAAGGATGGAGGGGTTCAGACAAGGTTTTCCAACTCCGTGCCTAAATGTCACTTTCACAGCGAAATAAGCCCAGTTTGGCCCTGTTCACTTTTGCTTAGCAGAGTCTGTATCTTCAAAACTAGACACTCTGCAGGCCTATAAGCTTGGCTGGGGGCAGAGAAGCAGAGTCTGAGCAGCTACAGGAAGGATGGAGGGGTTCAGACAAGGTTTTCCAACTCCGTGCCTAAATGTCACTTTCACAGCGAAATAAGCCCAGTTTGGCCCTGTTCACTTTTGCTTAGCAGAGTCTGTATCTTCAAAACTAGACACTCTGCAGGCCTATAAGCTTGGCTGGGGGCAGAGAAGCAGAGTCTGAGCAGCTACAGGAAGGATGGAGGGGTTCAGACAAGGTTTTCCAACTCCGTGCCTAAATGTCACTTTCACAGCGAAATAAGCCCAGTTTGGCCCTGTTCACTTTTGCTTAGCAGAGTCTGTATCTTCAAAACTAGACACTCTGCAGGCCTATAAGCTTGGCTGGGGGCAGAGAAGCAGAGTCTGAGCAGCTACAGGAAGGATGGAGGGGTTCAGACAAGGTTTTCCAACTCCGTGCCTAAATGTCACTTTCACAGCGAAATAAGCCCAGTTTGGCCCTGTTCACTTTTGCTTAGCAGAGTCTGTATCTTCAAAACTAGACACTCTGCAGGCCTATAAGCTTGGCTGGGGGCAGAGAAGCAGAGTCTGAGCAGCTACAGGAAGGATGGAGGGGTTCAGACAAGGTTTTCCAACTCCGTGCCTAAATGTCACTTTCACAGCGAAATAAGCCCAGTTTGGCCCTGTTCACTTTTGCTTAGCAGAGTCTGTATCTTCAAAACTAGACACTCTGCAGGCCTATAAGCTTGGCTGGGGGCAGAGAAGCAGAGTCTGAGCAGCTACAGGAAGGATGGAGGGGTTCAGACAAGGTTTTCCAACTCCGTGCCTAAATGTCACTTTCACAGCGAAATAAGCCCAGTTTGGCCCTGTTCACTTTTGCTTAGCAGAGTCTGTATCTTCAAAACTAGACACTCTGCAGGCCTATAAGCTTGGCTGGGGGCAGAGAAGCAGAGTCTGAGCAGCTACAGGAAGGATGGAGGGGTTCAGACAAGGTTTTCCAACTCCGTGCCTAAATGTCACTTTCACAGCGAAATAAGCCCAGTTTGGCCCTGTTCACTTTTGCTTAGCAGAGTCTGTATCTTCAAAACTAGACACTCTGCAGGCCTATAAGCTTGGCTGGGGGCAGAGAAGCAGAGTCTGAGCAGCTACAGGAAGGATGGAGGGGTTCAGACAAGGTTTTCCAACTCCGTGCCTAAATGTCACTTTCACAGCGAAATAAGCCCAGTTTGGCCCTGTTCACTTTTGCTTAGCAGAGTCTGTATCTTCAAAACTAGACACTCTGCAGGCCTATAAGCTTGGCTGGGGGCAGAGAAGCAGAGTCTGAGCAGCTACAGGAAGGATGGAGGGGTTCAGACAAGGTTTTCCAACTCCGTGCCTAAATGTCACTTTCACAGCGAAATAAGCCCAGTTTGGCCCTGTTCACTTTTGCTTAGCAGAGTCTGTATCTTCAAAACTAGACACTCTGCAGGCCTATAAGCTTGGCTGGGGGCAGAGAAGCAGAGTCTGAGCAGCTACAGGAAGGATGGAGGGGTTCAGACAAGGTTTTCCAACTCCGTGCCTAAATGTCACTTTCACAGCGAAATAAGCCCAGTTTGGCCCTGTTCACTTTTGCTTAGCAGAGTCTGTATCTTCAAAACTAGACACTCTGCAGGCCTATAAGCTTGGCTGGGGGCAGAGAAGCAGAGTCTGAGCAGCTACAGGAAGGATGGAGGGGTTCAGACAAGGTTTTCCAAGTCCGTGCCTAAATCTCACTTTCACAGCGAAATAAGCCCAGTTTGGCCCTGTTCACTTTTGCTTAGCAGAGTCTGTATCTTCAAAACTAGACACTCTGCAGGCCTATATCAGCCCAATATCAATATCAGCCCAATATCAATATCAGCCCAATATCAGCATCAGCCCAATATCAGCATCAGCCCAATATCAGCATCAGCCCAATATCAGCATCAGCCCAATATCAGCATCAGCCCAATATCAGCATCAGCCCAATATCAGCATCAGCCCAATATCAGCATCAGCCCAATATCAGCATCAGCCCAATATCAGCATCAGCCCAATATCAGCATCAGCCCAATATCAGCATCAGCCCAATATCAGCATCAGCCCAATATCAGCATCAGCCCAATATCAGCATCAGCCCAATATCAGCATCAGCCCAATATCAGCATCAGCCCAATATCAGCATCAGCCCAATATCAGCATCAGCCCAATATCAGCATCAGCCCAATATCAGCATCAGCCCAATATCAGCATCAGCCCAATATCAGCATCAGCCCAATATCAGCATCAGCCCAATATCAGCATCAGCCCAATATCAGCATCAGCCCAATATCATCATCAGCCCAATATCAGCATCAGCCCAATATCAGCATCAGCCCAATATCAGCATCAGCCCAATATCAGCATCAGCCCAATATCAGCATCAGCCCAATATCAGCATCAGCCCAATATCAGCATCAGCCCAATATCAGCATCAGCCCAATATCAGCATCAGCCCAATATCAGCATCAGCCCAATATCAGCATCAGCCCAATATCAGCATCAGCCCAATATCAGCATCAGCCCAATATCAGCATCAGCCCAATATCAGCATCAGCCCAATATCAGCATCAGCCCAATATCAGCATCAGCCCAATATCAGCATCAGCCCAATATCAGCATCAGCCCAATATCAGCATCAGCCCAATATCAGCATCAGCCCAATATCAGCATCAGCCCAATATCAGCATCAGCCCAATATCAGCATCAGCCCAATATCAGCATCAGCCCAATATCAGCATCAGCCCAATATCAGCATCAGCCCAATATCAGCATCAGCCCAATATCAGCATCAGCCCAATATCAGCATCAGCCCAATATCAGCATCAGCCCAATATCAGCATCAGCCCAATATCAGCATCAGCCCAATATCAGCATCAGCCCAATATCAGCATCAGCCCAATATCAGCATCAGCCCAATATCAGCATCAGCCCAATATCAGCATCAGCCCAATATCAGCATCAGCCCAATATCAGCATCAGCCCAATATCAGCATCAGCCCAATATCAGCATCAGCCCAATATCAGCATCAGCCCAATATCAGCATCAGCCCAATATCAGCATCAGCCCAATATCAGCATCAGCCCAATATCAGCATCAGACAAGGTTTTCCAACTCCGTGCCTAAATGTCACTTTCACAGCGAAATAAGCCCAGTTTGGCCCTGTTCACTTTTGCTTAGCAGAGTCTGTATCTTCAAAACTAGACACTCTGCAGGCCTATAAGCTTGGCTGGGGGCAGAGAAGCAGAGTCTGAGCAGCTACAGGAAGGATGGAGGGGTTCAGACAAGGTTTTCCAACTCCGTGCCTAAATGTCACTTTCACAGCGAAATAAGCCCAGTTTGGCCCTGTTCACTTTTGCTTAGCAGAGTCTGTATCTTCAAAACTAGACACTCTGCAGGCCTATAAGCTTGGCTGGGGGCAGAGAAGCAGAGTCTGAGCAGCTACAGGAAGGATGGAGGGGTTCAGACAAGGTTTTCCAACTCCGTGCCTAAATGTCACTTTCACAGCGAAATAAGCCCAGTTTGGCCCTGTTCACTTTTGCTTAGCAGAGTCTGTATCTTCAAAACTAGACACTCTGCAGGCCTATAAGCTTGGCTGGGGGCAGAGAAGCAGAGTCTGAGCAGCTACAGGAAGGATGGAGGGGTTCAGACAAGGTTTTCCAACTCCGTGCCTAAATGTCACTTTCACAGCGAAATAAGCCCAGTTTGGCCCTGTTCACTTTTGCTTAGCAGAGTCTGTATCTTCAAAACTAGACACTCTGCAGGCCTATAAGCTTGGCTGGGGGCAGAGAAGCAGAGTCTGAGCAGCTACAGGAAGGATGGAGGGGTTCAGACAAGGTTTTCCAACTCCGTGCCTAAATGTCACTTTCACAGCGAAATAAGCCCAGTTTGGCCCTGTTCACTTTTGCTTAGCAGAGTCTGTATCTTCAAAACTAGACACTCTGCAGGCCTATAAGCTTGGCTGGGGGCAGAGAAGCAGAGTCTGAGCAGCTACAGGAAGGATGGAGGGGTTCAGACAAGGTTTTCCAACTCCGTGCCTAAATGTCACTTTCACAGCGAAATAAGCCCAGTTTGGCCCTGTTCACTTTTGCTTAGCAGAGTCTGTATCTTCAAAACTAGACACTCTGCAGGCCTATAAGCTTGGCTGGGGGCAGAGAAGCAGAGTCTGAGCAGCTACAGGAAGGATGGAGGGGTTCAGACAAGGTTTTCCAACTCCGTGCCTAAATGTCACTTTCACAGCGAAATAAGCCCAGTTTGGCCCTGTTCACTTTTGCTTAGCAGAGTCTGTATCTTCAAAACTAGACACTCTGCAGGCCTATAAGCTTGGCTGGGGGCAGAGAAGCAGAGTCTGAGCAGCTACAGGAAGGATGGAGGGGTTCAGACAAGGTTTTCCAACTCCGTGCCTAAATGTCACTTTCACAGCGAAATAAGCCCAGTTTGGCCCTGTTCACTTTTGCTTAGCAGAGTCTGTATCTTCAAAACTAGACACTCTGCAGGCCTATAAGCTTGGCTGGGGGCAGAGAAGCAGAGTCTGAGCAGCTACAGGAAGGATGGAGGGGTTCAGACAAGGTTTTCCAACTCCGTGCCTAAATGTCACTTTCACAGCGAAATAAGCCCAGTTTGGCCCTGTTCACTTTTGCTTAGCAGAGTCTGTATCTTCAAAACTAGACACTCTGCAGGCCTATAAGCTTGGCTGGGGGCAGAGAAGCAGAGTCTGAGCAGCTACAGGAAGGATGGAGGGGTTCAGACAAGGTTTTCCAACTCCGTGCCTAAATGTCACTTTCACAGCGAAATAAGCCCAGTTTGGCCCTGTTCACTTTTGCTTAGCAGAGTCTGTATCTTCAAAACTAGACACTCTGCAGGCCTATAAGCTTGGCTGGGGGCAGAGAAGCAGAGTCTGAGCAGCTACAGGAAGGATGGAGGGGTTCAGACAAGGTTTTCCAACTCCGTGCCTAAATGTCACTTTCACAGCGAAATAAGCCCAGTTTGGCCCTGTTCACTTTTGCTTAGCAGAGTCTGTATCTTCAAAACTAGACACTCTGCAGGCCTATAAGCTTGGCTGGGGGCAGAGAAGCAGAGTCTGAGCAGCTACAGGAAGGATGGAGGGGTTCAGACAAGGTTTTCCAACTCCGTGCCTAAATGTCACTTTCACAGCGAAATAAGCCCAGTTTGGCCCTGTTCACTTTTGCTTAGCAGAGTCTGTATCTTCAAAACTAGACACTCTGCAGGCCTATAAGCTTGGCTGGGGGCAGAGAAGCAGAGTCTGAGCAGCTACAGGAAGGATGGAGGGGTTCAGACAAGGTTTTCCAACTCCGTGCCTAAATGTCACTTTCACAGCGAAATAAGCCCAGTTTGGCCCTGTTCACTTTTGCTTAGCAGAGTCTGTATCTTCAAAACTAGACACTCTGCAGGCCTATAAGCTTGGCTGGGGGCAGAGAAGCAGAGTCTGAGCAGCTACAGGAAGGATGGAGGGGTTCAGACAAGGTTTTCCAACTCCGTGCCTAAATGTCACTTTCACAGCGAAATAAGCCCAGTTTGGCCCTGTTCACTTTTGCTTAGCAGAGTCTGTATCTTCAAAACTAGACACTCTGCAGGCCTATAAGCTTGGCTGGGGGCAGAGAAGCAGAGTCTGAGCAGCTACAGGAAGGATGGAGGGGTTCAGACAAGGTTTTCCAACTCCGTGCCTAAATGTCACTTTCACAGCGAAATAAGCCCAGTTTGGCCCTGTTCACTTTTGCTTAGCAGAGTCTGTATCTTCAAAACTAGACACTCTGCAGGCCTATAAGCTTGGCTGGGGGCAGAGAAGCAGAGTCTGAGCAGCTACAGGAAGGATGGAGGGGTTCAGACAAGGTTTTCCAACTCCGTGCCTAAATGTCACTTTCACAGCGAAATAAGCCCAGTTTGGCCCTGTTCACTTTTGCTTAGCAGAGTCTGTATCTTCAAAACTAGACACTCTGCAGGCCTATAAGCTTGGCTGGGGGCAGAGAAGCAGAGTCTGAGCAGCTACAGGAAGGATGGAGGGGTTCAGACAAGGTTTTCCAACTCCGTGCCTAAATGTCACTTTCACAGCGAAATAAGCCCAGTTTGGCCCTGTTCACTTTTGCTTAGCAGAGTCTGTATCTTCAAAACTAGACACTCTGCAGGCCTATAAGCTTGGCTGGGGGCAGAGAAGCAGAGTCTGAGCAGCTACAGGAAGGATGGAGGGGTTCAGACAAGGTTTTCCAACTCCGTGCCTAAATGTCACTTTCACAGCGAAATAAGCCCAGTTTGGCCCTGTTCACTTTTGCTTAGCAGAGTCTGTATCTTCAAAACTAGACACTCTGCAGGCCTATAAGCTTGGCTGGGGGCAGAGAAGCAGAGTCTGAGCAGCTACAGGAAGGATGGAGGGGTTCAGACAAGGTTTTCCAACTCCGTGCCTAAATGTCACTTTCACAGCGAAATAAGCCCAGTTTGGCCCTGTTCACTTTTGCTTAGCAGAGTCTGTATCTTCAAAACTAGACACTCTGCAGGCCTATAAGCTTGGCTGGGGGCAGAGAAGCAGAGTCTGAGCAGCTACAGGAAGGATGGAGGGGTTCAGACAAGGTTTTCCAACTCCGTGCCTAAATGTCACTTTCACAGCGAAATAAGCCCAGTTTGGCCCTGTTCACTTTTGCTTAGCAGAGTCTGTATCTTCAAAACTAGACACTCTGCAGGCCTATAAGCTTGGCTGGGGGCAGAGAAGCAGAGTCTGAGCAGCTACAGGAAGGATGGAGGGGTTCAGACAAGGTTTTCCAACTCCGTGCCTAAATGTCACTTTCACAGCGAAATAAGCCCAGTTTGGCCCTGTTCACTTTTGCTTAGCAGAGTCTGTATCTTCAAAACTAGACACTCTGCAGGCCTATAAGCTTGGCTGGGGGCAGAGAAGCAGAGTCTGAGCAGCTACAGGAAGGATGGAGGGGTTCAGACAAGGTTTTCCAACTCCGTGCCTAAATGTCACTTTCACAGCGAAATAAGCCCAGTTTGGCCCTGTTCACTTTTGCTTAGCAGAGTCTGTATCTTCAAAACTAGACACTCTGCAGGCCTATAAGCTTGGCTGGGGGCAGAGAAGCAGAGTCTGAGCAGCTACAGGAAGGATGGAGGGGTTCAGACAAGGTTTTCCAACTCCGTGCCTAAATGTCACTTTCACAGCGAAATAAGCCCAGTTTGGCCCTGTTCACTTTTGCTTAGCAGAGTCTGTATCTTCAAAACTAGACACTCTGCAGGCCTATAAGCTTGGCTGGGGGCAGAGAAGCAGAGTCTGAGCAGCTACAGGAAGGATGGAGGGGTTCAGACAAGGTTTTCCAACTCCGTGCCTAAATGTCACTTTCACAGCGAAATAAGCCCAGTTTGGCCCTGTTCACTTTTGCTTAGCAGAGTCTGTATCTTCAAAACTAGACACTCTGCAGGCCTATAAGCTTGGCTGGGGGCAGAGAAGCAGAGTCTGAGCAGCTACAGGAAGGATGGAGGGGTTCAGACAAGGTTTTCCAACTCCGTGCCTAAATGTCACTTTCACAGCGAAATAAGCCCAGTTTGGCCCTGTTCACTTTTGCTTAGCAGAGTCTGTATCTTCAAAACTAGACACTCTGCAGGCCTATAAGCTTGGCTGGGGGCAGAGAAGCAGAGTCTGAGCAGCTACAGGAAGGATGGAGGGGTTCAGACAAGGTTTTCCAAGTCCGTGCCTAAATCTCACTTTCACAGCGAAATAAGCCCAGTTTGGCCCTGTTCACTTTTGCTTAGCAGAGTCTGTATCTTCAAAACTAGACACTCTGCAGGCCTATATCAGCCCAATATCAATATCAGCCCAATATCAATATCAGCCCAATATCAGCATCAGCCCAATATCAGCATCAGCCCAATATCAGCATCAGCCCAATATCAGCATCAGCCCAATATCAGCATCAGCCCAATATCAGCATCAGCCCAATATCAGCATCAGCCCAATATCAGCATCAGCCCAATATCAGCATCAGCCCAATATCAGCATCAGCCCAATATCAGCATCAGCCCAATATCAGCATCAGCCCAATATCAGCATCAGCCCAATATCAGCATCAGCCCAATATCAGCATCAGCCCAATATCAGCATCAGCCCAATATCAGCATCAGCCCAATATCAGCATCAGCCCAATATCAGCATCAGCCCAATATCAGCATCAGCCCAATATCAGCATCAGCCCAATATCAGCATCAGCCCAATATCAGCATCAGCCCAATATCAGCATCAGCCCAATATCAGCATCAGCCCAATATCAGCATCAGCCCAATATCAGCATCAGCCCAATATCAGCATCAGCCCAATATCAGCATCAGCCCAATATCAGCATCAGCCCAATATCAGCATCAGCCCAATATCAGCATCAGCCCAATATCAGCATCAGCCCAATATCAGCATCAGCCCAATATCAGCATCAGCCCAATATCAGCATCAGCCCAATATCAGCATCAGCCCAATATCAGCATCAGCCCAATATCAGCATCAGCCCAATATCAGCATCAGCCCAATATCAGCATCAGCCCAATATCAGCATCAGCCCAATATCAGCATCAGCCCAATATCAGCATCAGCCCAATATCAGCATCAGCCCAATATCAGCATCAGCCCAATATCAGCATCAGCCCAATATCAGCATCAGCCCAATATCAGCATCAGCCCAATATCAGCATCAGCCCAATATCAGCATCAGCCCAATATCAGCATCAGCCCAATATCAGCATCAGCCCAATATCAGCATCAGCCCAATATCAGCATCAGCCCAATATCAGCATCAGCCCAATATCAGCATCAGCCCAATATCAGCATCAGCCCAATATCAGCATCAGCCCAATATCAGCATCAGCCCAATATCAGCATCAGCCCAATATCATCATCAGCCCAATATCAGCATCAGCCCAATATCAGCATCAGCCCAATATCAGCATCAGCCCAATATCAGCATCAGCCCAATATCAGCATCAGCCCAATATCAGCATCAGCCCAATATCAGCATCAGCCCAATATCAGCATCAGCCCAATATCAGCATCAGCCCAATATCAGCATCAGCCCAATATCAGCATCAGCCCAATATCAGCATCAGCCCAATATCAGCATCAGCCCAATATCAGCATCAGCCCAATATCAGCATCAGCCCAATATCAGCATCAGCCCAATATCAGCATCAGCCCAATATCAGCATCAGCCCAATATCAGCATCAGCCCAATATCAGCATCAGCCCAATATCAGCATCAGCCCAATATCAGCATCAGCCCAATATCAGCATCAGCCCAATATCAGCATCAGCCCAATATCAGCATCAGCCCAATATCAGCATCAGCCCAATATCAGCATCAGCCCAATATCAGCATCAGCCCAATATCAGCATCAGCCCAATATCAGCATCAGCCCAATATCAGCATCAGCCCAATATCAGCATCAGCCCAATATCAGCATCAGCCCAATATCAGCATCAGCCCAATATCAGCATCAGCCCAATATCAGCATCAGCCCAATATCAGCATCAGCCCAATATCAGCATCAGCCCAATATCAGCATCAGCCCAATATCAGCATCAGCCCAATATCAGCATCAGCCCAATATCAGCATCAGCCCAATATCAGCATCAGCCCAATATCAGCATCAGCCCAATATCAGCATCAGCCCAATATCAGCATCAGCCCAATATCAGCATCAGCCCAATATCAGCATCAGCCCAATATCAGCATCAGCCCAATATCAGCATCAGCCCAATATCAGCATCAGCCCAATATCAGCATCAGCCCAATATCAGCATCAGCCCAATATCAGCATCAGCCCAATATCAGCATCAGACAAGGTTTTCCAACTCCGTGCCTAAATGTCACTTTCACAGCGAAATAAGCCCAGTTTGGCCCTGTTCACTTTTGCTTAGCAGAGTCTGTATCTTCAAAACTAGACACTCTGCAGGCCTATAAGCTTGGCTGGGGGCAGAGAAGCAGAGTCTGAGCAGCTACAGGAAGGATGGAGGGGTTCAGACAAGGTTTTCCAACTCCGTGCCTAAATGTCACTTTCACAGCGAAATAAGCCCAGTTTGGCCCTGTTCACTTTTGCTTAGCAGAGTCTGTATCTTCAAAACTAGACACTCTGCAGGCCTATAAGCTTGGCTGGGGGCAGAGAAGCAGAGTCTGAGCAGCTACAGGAAGGATGGAGGGGTTCAGACAAGGTTTTCCAACTCCGTGCCTAAATGTCACTTTCACAGCGAAATAAGCCCAGTTTGGCCCTGTTCACTTTTGCTTAGCAGAGTCTGTATCTTCAAAACTAGACACTCTGCAGGCCTATAAGCTTGGCTGGGGGCAGAGAAGCAGAGTCTGAGCAGCTACAGGAAGGATGGAGGGGTTCAGACAAGGTTTTCCAACTCCGTGCCTAAATGTCACTTTCACAGCGAAATAAGCCCAGTTTGGCCCTGTTCACTTTTGCTTAGCAGAGTCTGTATCTTCAAAACTAGACACTCTGCAGGCCTATAAGCTTGGCTGGGGGCAGAGAAGCAGAGTCTGAGCAGCTACAGGAAGGATGGAGGGGTTCAGACAAGGTTTTCCAACTCCGTGCCTAAATGTCACTTTCACAGCGAAATAAGCCCAGTTTGGCCCTGTTCACTTTTGCTTAGCAGAGTCTGTATCTTCAAAACTAGACACTCTGCAGGCCTATAAGCTTGGCTGGGGGCAGAGAAGCAGAGTCTGAGCAGCTACAGGAAGGATGGAGGGGTTCAGACAAGGTTTTCCAACTCCGTGCCTAAATGTCACTTTCACAGCGAAATAAGCCCAGTTTGGCCCTGTTCACTTTTGCTTAGCAGAGTCTGTATCTTCAAAACTAGACACTCTGCAGGCCTATAAGCTTGGCTGGGGGCAGAGAAGCAGAGTCTGAGCAGCTACAGGAAGGATGGAGGGGTTCAGACAAGGTTTTCCAACTCCGTGCCTAAATGTCACTTTCACAGCGAAATAAGCCCAGTTTGGCCCTGTTCACTTTTGCTTAGCAGAGTCTGTATCTTCAAAACTAGACACTCTGCAGGCCTATAAGCTTGGCTGGGGGCAGAGAAGCAGAGTCTGAGCAGCTACAGGAAGGATGGAGGGGTTCAGACAAGGTTTTCCAACTCCGTGCCTAAATGTCACTTTCACAGCGAAATAAGCCCAGTTTGGCCCTGTTCACTTTTGCTTAGCAGAGTCTGTATCTTCAAAACTAGACACTCTGCAGGCCTATAAGCTTGGCTGGGGGCAGAGAAGCAGAGTCTGAGCAGCTACAGGAAGGATGGAGGGGTTCAGACAAGGTTTTCCAACTCCGTGCCTAAATGTCACTTTCACAGCGAAATAAGCCCAGTTTGGCCCTGTTCACTTTTGCTTAGCAGAGTCTGTATCTTCAAAACTAGACACTCTGCAGGCCTATAAGCTTGGCTGGGGGCAGAGAAGCAGAGTCTGAGCAGCTACAGGAAGGATGGAGGGGTTCAGACAAGGTTTTCCAACTCCGTGCCTAAATGTCACTTTCACAGCGAAATAAGCCCAGTTTGGCCCTGTTCACTTTTGCTTAGCAGAGTCTGTATCTTCAAAACTAGACACTCTGCAGGCCTATAAGCTTGGCTGGGGGCAGAGAAGCAGAGTCTGAGCAGCTACAGGAAGGATGGAGGGGTTCAGACAAGGTTTTCCAACTCCGTGCCTAAATGTCACTTTCACAGCGAAATAAGCCCAGTTTGGCCCTGTTCACTTTTGCTTAGCAGAGTCTGTATCTTCAAAACTAGACACTCTGCAGGCCTATAAGCTTGGCTGGGGGCAGAGAAGCAGAGTCTGAGCAGCTACAGGAAGGATGGAGGGGTTCAGACAAGGTTTTCCAACTCCGTGCCTAAATGTCACTTTCACAGCGAAATAAGCCCAGTTTGGCCCTGTTCACTTTTGCTTAGCAGAGTCTGTATCTTCAAAACTAGACACTCTGCAGGCCTATAAGCTTGGCTGGGGGCAGAGAAGCAGAGTCTGAGCAGCTACAGGAAGGATGGAGGGGTTCAGACAAGGTTTTCCAACTCCGTGCCTAAATGTCACTTTCACAGCGAAATAAGCCCAGTTTGGCCCTGTTCACTTTTGCTTAGCAGAGTCTGTATCTTCAAAACTAGACACTCTGCAGGCCTATAAGCTTGGCTGGGGGCAGAGAAGCAGAGTCTGAGCAGCTACAGGAAGGATGGAGGGGTTCAGACAAGGTTTTCCAACTCCGTGCCTAAATGTCACTTTCACAGCGAAATAAGCCCAGTTTGGCCCTGTTCACTTTTGCTTAGCAGAGTCTGTATCTTCAAAACTAGACACTCTGCAGGCCTATAAGCTTGGCTGGGGGCAGAGAAGCAGAGTCTGAGCAGCTACAGGAAGGATGGAGGGGTTCAGACAAGGTTTTCCAACTCCGTGCCTAAATGTCACTTTCACAGCGAAATAAGCCCAGTTTGGCCCTGTTCACTTTTGCTTAGCAGAGTCTGTATCTTCAAAACTAGACACTCTGCAGGCCTATAAGCTTGGCTGGGGGCAGAGAAGCAGAGTCTGAGCAGCTACAGGAAGGATGGAGGGGTTCAGACAAGGTTTTCCAACTCCGTGCCTAAATGTCACTTTCACAGCGAAATAAGCCCAGTTTGGCCCTGTTCACTTTTGCTTAGCAGAGTCTGTATCTTCAAAACTAGACACTCTGCAGGCCTATAAGCTTGGCTGGGGGCAGAGAAGCAGAGTCTGAGCAGCTACAGGAAGGATGGAGGGGTTCAGACAAGGTTTTCCAACTCCGTGCCTAAATGTCACTTTCACAGCGAAATAAGCCCAGTTTGGCCCTGTTCACTTTTGCTTAGCAGAGTCTGTATCTTCAAAACTAGACACTCTGCAGGCCTATAAGCTTGGCTGGGGGCAGAGAAGCAGAGTCTGAGCAGCTACAGGAAGGATGGAGGGGTTCAGACAAGGTTTTCCAACTCCGTGCCTAAATGTCACTTTCACAGCGAAATAAGCCCAGTTTGGCCCTGTTCACTTTTGCTTAGCAGAGTCTGTATCTTCAAAACTAGACACTCTGCAGGCCTATAAGCTTGGCTGGGGGCAGAGAAGCAGAGTCTGAGCAGCTACAGGAAGGATGGAGGGGTTCAGACAAGGTTTTCCAACTCCGTGCCTAAATGTCACTTTCACAGCGAAATAAGCCCAGTTTGGCCCTGTTCACTTTTGCTTAGCAGAGTCTGTATCTTCAAAACTAGACACTCTGCAGGCCTATAAGCTTGGCTGGGGGCAGAGAAGCAGAGTCTGAGCAGCTACAGGAAGGATGGAGGGGTTCAGACAAGGTTTTCCAACTCCGTGCCTAAATGTCACTTTCACAGCGAAATAAGCCCAGTTTGGCCCTGTTCACTTTTGCTTAGCAGAGTCTGTATCTTCAAAACTAGACACTCTGCAGGCCTATAAGCTTGGCTGGGGGCAGAGAAGCAGAGTCTGAGCAGCTACAGGAAGGATGGAGGGGTTCAGACAAGGTTTTCCAACTCCGTGCCTAAATGTCACTTTCACAGAGAAATAAGCCCAGTTTGGCCCTGTTCACTTTTGCTTAGCAGAGTCTGTATCTTCAAAACTAGACACTCTGCAGGCCTATAAGCTTGGCTGGGGGCAGAGAAGCAGAGTCTGAGCAGCTACAGGAAGGATGGAGGGGTTCAGACAAGGTTTTCCAACTCCGTGCCTAAATGTCACTTTCACAGCGAAATAAGCCCAGTTTGGCCCTGTTCACTTTTGCTTAGCAGAGTCTGTATCTTCAAAACTAGACACTCTGCAGGCCTATAAGCTTGGCTGGGGGCAGAGAAGCAGAGTCTGAGCAGCTACAGGAAGGATGGAGGGGTTCAGACAAGGTTTTCCAACTCCGTGCCTAAATGTCACTTTCACAGCGAAATAAGCCCAGTTTGGCCCTGTTCACTTTTGCTTAGCAGAGTCTGTATCTTCAAAACTAGACACTCTGCAGGCCTATAAGCTTGGCTGGGGGCAGAGAAGCAGAGTCTGAGCAGCTACAGGAAGGATGGAGGGGTTCAGACAAGGTTTTCCAACTCCGTGCCTAAATGTCACTTTCACAGCGAAATAAGCCCAGTTTGGCCCTGTTCACTTTTGCTTAGCAGAGTCTGTATCTTCAAAACTAGACACTCTGCAGGCCTATAAGCTTGGCTGGGGGCAGAGAAGCAGAGTCTGAGCAGCTACAGGAAGGATGGAGGGGTTCAGACAAGGTTTTCCAACTCCGTGCCTAAATGTCACTTTCACAGCGAAATAAGCCCAGTTTGGCCCTGTTCACTTTTGCTTAGCAGAGTCTGTATCTTCAAAACTAGACACTCTGCAGGCCTATAAGCTTGGCTGGGGGCAGAGAAGCAGAGTCTGAGCAGCTACAGGAAGGATGGAGGGGTTCAGACAAGGTTTTCCAACTCCGTGCCTAAATGTCACTTTCACAGCGAAATAAGCCCAGTTTGGCCCTGTTCACTTTTGCTTAGCAGAGTCTGTATCTTCAAAACTAGACACTCTGCAGGCCTATAAGCTTGGCTGGGGGCAGAGAAGCAGAGTCTGAGCAGCTACAGGAAGGATGGAGGGGTTCAGACAAGGTTTTCCAACTCCGTGCCTAAATGTCACTTTCACAGCGAAATAAGCCCAGTTTGGCCCTGTTCACTTTTGCTTAGCAGAGTCTGTATCTTCAAAACTAGACACTCTGCAGGCCTATAAGCTTGGCTGGGGGCAGAGAAGCAGAGTCTGAGCAGCTACAGGAAGGATGGAGGGGTTCAGACAAGGTTTTCCAACTCCGTGCCTAAATGTCACTTTCACAGCGAAATAAGCCCAGTTTGGCCCTGTTCACTTTTGCTTAGCAGAGTCTGTATCTTCAAAACTAGACACTCTGCAGGCCTATAAGCTTGGCTGGGGGCAGAGAAGCAGAGTCTGAGCAGCTACAGGAAGGATGGAGGGGTTCAGACAAGGTTTTCCAACTCCGTGCCTAAATGTCACTTTCACAGCGAAATAAGCCCAGTTTGGCCCTGTTCACTTTTGCTTAGCAGAGTCTGTATCTTCAAAACTAGACACTCTGCAGGCCTATAAGCTTGGCTGGGGGCAGAGAAGCAGAGTCTGAGCAGCTACAGGAAGGATGGAGGGGTTCAGACAAGGTTTTCCAACTCCGTGCCTAAATGTCACTTTCACAGCGAAATAAGCCCAGTTTGGCCCTGTTCACTTTTGCTTAGCAGAGTCTGTATCTTCAAAACTAGACACTCTGCAGGCCTATAAGCTTGGCTGGGGGCAGAGAAGCAGAGTCTGAGCAGCTACAGGAAGGATGGAGGGGTTCAGACAAGGTTTTCCAACTCCGTGCCTAAATGTCACTTTCACAGCGAAATAAGCCCAGTTTGGCCCTGTTCACTTTTGCTTAGCAGAGTCTGTATCTTCAAAACTAGACACTCTGCAGGCCTATAAGCTTGGCTGGGGGCAGAGAAGCAGAGTCTGAGCAGCTACAGGAAGGATGGAGGGGTTCAGACAAGGTTTTCCAACTCCGTGCCTAAATGTCACTTTCACAGCGAAATAAGCCCAGTTTGGCCCTGTTCACTTTTGCTTAGCAGAGTCTGTATCTTCAAAACTAGACACTCTGCAGGCCTATAAGCTTGGCTGGGGGCAGAGAAGCAGAGTCTGAGCAGCTACAGGAAGGATGGAGGGGTTCAGACAAGGTTTTCCAACTCCGTGCCTAAATGTCACTTTCACAGCGAAATAAGCCCAGTTTGGCCCTGTTCACTTTTGCTTAGCAGAGTCTGTATCTTCAAAACTAGACACTCTGCAGGCCTATAAGCTTGGCTGGGGGCAGAGAAGCAGAGTCTGAGCAGCTACAGGAAGGATGGAGGGGTTCAGACAAGGTTTTCCAACTCCGTGCCTAAATGTCACTTTCACAGCGAAATAAGCCCAGTTTGGCCCTGTTCACTTTTGCTTAGCAGAGTCTGTATCTTCAAAACTAGACACTCTGCAGGCCTATAAGCTTGGCTGGGGGCAGAGAAGCAGAGTCTGAGCAGCTACAGGAAGGATGGAGGGGTTCAGACAAGGTTTTCCAACTCCGTGCCTAAATGTCACTTTCACAGCGAAATAAGCCCAGTTTGGCCCTGTTCACTTTTGCTTAGCAGAGTCTGTATCTTCAAAACTAGACACTCTGCAGGCCTATAAGCTTGGCTGGGGGCAGAGAAGCAGAGTCTGAGCAGCTACAGGAAGGATGGAGGGGTTCAGACAAGGTTTTCCAACTCCGTGCCTAAATGTCACTTTCACAGCGAAATAAGCCCAGTTTGGCCCTGTTCACTTTTGCTTAGCAGAGTCTGTATCTTCAAAACTAGACACTCTGCAGGCCTATAAGCTTGGCTGGGGGCAGAGAAGCAGAGTCTGAGCAGCTACAGGAAGGATGGAGGGGTTCAGACAAGGTTTTCCAACTCCGTGCCTAAATGTCACTTTCACAGCGAAATAAGCCCAGTTTGGCCCTGTTCACTTTTGCTTAGCAGAGTCTGTATCTTCAAAACTAGACACTCTGCAGGCCTATAAGCTTGGCTGGGGGCAGAGAAGCAGAGTCTGAGCAGCTACAGGAAGGATGGAGGGGTTCAGACAAGGTTTTCCAACTCCGTGCCTAAATGTCACTTTCACAGCGAAATAAGCCCAGTTTGGCCCTGTTCACTTTTGCTTAGCAGAGTCTGTATCTTCAAAACTAGACACTCTGCAGGCCTATAAGCTTGGCTGGGGGCAGAGAAGCAGAGTCTGAGCAGCTACAGGAAGGATGGAGGGGTTCAGACAAGGTTTTCCAACTCCGTGCCTAAATGTCACTTTCACAGCGAAATAAGCCCAGTTTGGCCCTGTTCACTTTTGCTTAGCAGAGTCTGTATCTTCAAAACTAGACACTCTGCAGGCCTATAAGCTTGGCTGGGGGCAGAGAAGCAGAGTCTGAGCAGCTACAGGAAGGATGGAGGGGTTCAGACAAGGTTTTCCAACTCCGTGCCTAAATGTCACTTTCACAGCGAAATAAGCCCAGTTTGGCCCTGTTCACTTTTGCTTAGCAGAGTCTGTATCTTCAAAACTAGACACTCTGCAGGCCTATAAGCTTGGCTGGGGGCAGAGAAGCAGAGTCTGAGCAGCTACAGGAAGGATGGAGGGGTTCAGACAAGGTTTTCCAACTCCGTGCCTAAATGTCACTTTCACAGCGAAATAAGCCCAGTTTGGCCCTGTTCACTTTTGCTTAGCAGAGTCTGTATCTTCAAAACTAGACACTCTGCAGGCCTATAAGCTTGGCTGGGGGCAGAGAAGCAGAGTCTGAGCAGCTACAGGAAGGATGGAGGGGTTCAGACAAGGTTTTCCAACTCCGTGCCTAAATGTCACTTTCACAGCGAAATAAGCCCAGTTTGGCCCTGTTCACTTTTGCTTAGCAGAGTCTGTATCTTCAAAACTAGACACTCTGCAGGCCTATAAGCTTGGCTGGGGGCAGAGAAGCAGAGTCTGAGCAGCTACAGGAAGGATGGAGGGGTTCAGACAAGGTTTTCCAACTCCGTGCCTAAATGTCACTTTCACAGCGAAATAAGCCCAGTTTGGCCCTGTTCACTTTTGCTTAGCAGAGTCTGTATCTTCAAAACTAGACACTCTGCAGGCCTATAAGCTTGGCTGGGGGCAGAGAAGCAGAGTCTGAGCAGCTACAGGAAGGATGGAGGGGTTCAGACAAGGTTTTCCAACTCCGTGCCTAAATGTCACTTTCACAGCGAAATAAGCCCAGTTTGGCCCTGTTCACTTTTGCTTAGCAGAGTCTGTATCTTCAAAACTAGACACTCTGCAGGCCTATAAGCTTGGCTGGGGGCAGAGAAGCAGAGTCTGAGCAGCTACAGGAAGGATGGAGGGGTTCAGACAAGGTTTTCCAACTCCGTGCCTAAATGTCACTTTCACAGCGAAATAAGCCCAGTTTGGCCCTGTTCACTTTTGCTTAGCAGAGTCTGTATCTTCAAAACTAGACACTCTGCAGGCCTATAAGCTTGGCTGGGGGCAGAGAAGCAGAGTCTGAGCAGCTACAGGAAGGATGGAGGGGTTCAGACAAGGTTTTCCAACTCCGTGCCTAAATGTCACTTTCACAGCGAAATAAGCCCAGTTTGGCCCTGTTCACTTTTGCTTAGCAGAGTCTGTATCTTCAAAACTAGACACTCTGCAGGCCTATAAGCTTGGCTGGGGGCAGAGAAGCAGAGTCTGAGCAGCTACAGGAAGGATGGAGGGGTTCAGACAAGGTTTTCCAACTCCGTGCCTAAATGTCACTTTCACAGCGAAATAAGCCCAGTTTGGCCCTGTTCACTTTTGCTTAGCAGAGTCTGTATCTTCAAAACTAGACACTCTGCAGGCCTATAAGCTTGGCTGGGGGCAGAGAAGCAGAGTCTGAGCAGCTACAGGAAGGATGGAGGGGTTCAGACAAGGTTTTCCAACTCCGTGCCTAAATGTCACTTTCACAGCGAAATAAGCCCAGTTTGGCCCTGTTCACTTTTGCTTAGCAGAGTCTGTATCTTCAAAACTAGACACTCTGCAGGCCTATAAGCTTGGCTGGGGGCAGAGAAGCAGAGTCTGAGCAGCTACAGGAAGGATGGAGGGGTTCAGACAAGGTTTTCCAACTCCGTGCCTAAATGTCACTTTCACAGCGAAATAAGCCCAGTTTGGCCCTGTTCACTTTTGCTTAGCAGAGTCTGTATCTTCAAAACTAGACACTCTGCAGGCCTATAAGCTTGGCTGGGGGCAGAGAAGCAGAGTCTGAGCAGCTACAGGAAGGATGGAGGGGTTCAGACAAGGTTTTCCAACTCCGTGCCTAAATGTCACTTTCACAGCGAAATAAGCCCAGTTTGGCCCTGTTCACTTTTGCTTAGCAGAGTCTGTATCTTCAAAACTAGACACTCTGCAGGCCTATAAGCTTGGCTGGGGGCAGAGAAGCAGAGTCTGAGCAGCTACAGGAAGGATGGAGGGGTTCAGACAAGGTTTTCCAACTCCGTGCCTAAATGTCACTTTCACAGCGAAATAAGCCCAGTTTGGCCCTGTTCACTTTTGCTTAGCAGAGTCTGTATCTTCAAAACTAGACACTCTGCAGGCCTATAAGCTTGGCTGGGGGCAGAGAAGCAGAGTCTGAGCAGCTACAGGAAGGATGGAGGGGTTCAGACAAGGTTTTCCAACTCCGTGCCTAAATGTCACTTTCACAGCGAAATAAGCCCAGTTTGGCCCTGTTCACTTTTGCTTAGCAGAGTCTGTATCTTCAAAACTAGACACTCTGCAGGCCTATAAGCTTGGCTGGGGGCAGAGAAGCAGAGTCTGAGCAGCTACAGGAAGGATGGAGGGGTTCAGACAAGGTTTTCCAACTCCGTGCCTAAATGTCACTTTCACAGCGAAATAAGCCCAGTTTGGCCCTGTTCACTTTTGCTTAGCAGAGTCTGTATCTTCAAAACTAGACACTCTGCAGGCCTATAAGCTTGGCTGGGGGCAGAGAAGCAGAGTCTGAGCAGCTACAGGAAGGATGGAGGGGTTCAGACAAGGTTTTCCAACTCCGTGCCTAAATGTCACTTTCACAGCGAAATAAGCCCAGTTTGGCCCTGTTCACTTTTGCTTAGCAGAGTCTGTATCTTCAAAACTAGACACTCTGCAGGCCTATAAGCTTGGCTGGGGGCAGAGAAGCAGAGTCTGAGCAGCTACAGGAAGGATGGAGGGGTTCAGACAAGGTTTTCCAACTCCGTGCCTAAATGTCACTTTCACAGCGAAATAAGCCCAGTTTGGCCCTGTTCACTTTTGCTTAGCAGAGTCTGTATCTTCAAAACTAGACACTCTGCAGGCCTATAAGCTTGGCTGGGGGCAGAGAAGCAGAGTCTGAGCAGCTACAGGAAGGATGGAGGGGTTCAGACAAGGTTTTCCAACTCCGTGCCTAAATGTCACTTTCACAGCGAAATAAGCCCAGTTTGGCCCTGTTCACTTTTGCTTAGCAGAGTCTGTATCTTCAAAACTAGACACTCTGCAGGCCTATAAGCTTGGCTGGGGGCAGAGAAGCAGAGTCTGAGCAGCTACAGGAAGGATGGAGGGGTTCAGACAAGGTTTTCCAACTCCGTGCCTAAATGTCACTTTCACAGCGAAATAAGCCCAGTTTGGCCCTGTTCACTTTTGCTTAGCAGAGTCTGTATCTTCAAAACTAGACACTCTGCAGGCCTATAAGCTTGGCTGGGGGCAGAGAAGCAGAGTCTGAGCAGCTACAGGAAGGATGGAGGGGTTCAGACAAGGTTTTCCAACTCCGTGCCTAAATGTCACTTTCACAGCGAAATAAGCCCAGTTTGGCCCTGTTCACTTTTGCTTAGCAGAGTCTGTATCTTCAAAACTAGACACTCTGCAGGCCTATAAGCTTGGCTGGGGGCAGAGAAGCAGAGTCTGAGCAGCTACAGGAAGGATGGAGGGGTTCAGACAAGGTTTTCCAACTCCGTGCCTAAATGTCACTTTCACAGCGAAATAAGCCCAGTTTGGCCCTGTTCACTTTTGCTTAGCAGAGTCTGTATCTTCAAAACTAGACACTCTGCAGGCCTATAAGCTTGGCTGGGGGCAGAGAAGCAGAGTCTGAGCAGCTACAGGAAGGATGGAGGGGTTCAGACAAGGTTTTCCAACTCCGTGCCTAAATGTCACTTTCACAGCGAAATAAGCCCAGTTTGGCCCTGTTCACTTTTGCTTAGCAGAGTCTGTATCTTCAAAACTAGACACTCTGCAGGCCTATAAGCTTGGCTGGGGGCAGAGAAGCAGAGTCTGAGCAGCTACAGGAAGGATGGAGGGGTTCAGACAAGGTTTTCCAACTCCGTGCCTAAATGTCACTTTCACAGCGAAATAAGCCCAGTTTGGCCCTGTTCACTTTTGCTTAGCAGAGTCTGTATCTTCAAAACTAGACACTCTGCAGGCCTATAAGCTTGGCTGGGGGCAGAGAAGCAGAGTCTGAGCAGCTACAGGAAGGATGGAGGGGTTCAGACAAGGTTTTCCAACTCCGTGCCTAAATGTCACTTTCACAGCGAAATAAGCCCAGTTTGGCCCTGTTCACTTTTGCTTAGCAGAGTCTGTATCTTCAAAACTAGACACTCTGCAGGCCTATAAGCTTGGCTGGGGGCAGAGAAGCAGAGTCTGAGCAGCTACAGGAAGGATGGAGGGGTTCAGACAAGGTTTTCCAACTCCGTGCCTAAATGTCACTTTCACAGCGAAATAAGCCCAGTTTGGCCCTGTTCACTTTTGCTTAGCAGAGTCTGTATCTTCAAAACTAGACACTCTGCAGGCCTATAAGCTTGGCTGGGGGCAGAGAAGCAGAGTCTGAGCAGCTACAGGAAGGATGGAGGGGTTCAGACAAGGTTTTCCAACTCCGTGCCTAAATGTCACTTTCACAGCGAAATAAGCCCAGTTTGGCCCTGTTCACTTTTGCTTAGCAGAGTCTGTATCTTCAAAACTAGACACTCTGCAGGCCTATAAGCTTGGCTGGGGGCAGAGAAGCAGAGTCTGAGCAGCTACAGGAAGGATGGAGGGGCTTCAGACAAGGTTTTCCAACTCCGTGCCTAAATGTCACTTTCACAGCGAAATAAGCCCAGTTTGGCCCTGTTCACTTTTGCTTAGCAGAGTCTGTATCTTCAAAACTAGACACTCTGCAGGCCTATAAGCTTGGCTGGGGGCAGAGAAGCAGAGTCTGAGCAGCTACAGGAAGGATGGAGGGGTTCAGACAAGGTTTTCCAACTCCGTGCCTAAATGTCACTTTCACAGCGAAATAAGCCCAGTTTGGCCCTGTTCACTTTTGCTTAGCAGAGTCTGTATCTTCAAAACTAGACACTCTGCAGGCCTATAAGCTTGGCTGGGGGCAGAGAAGCAGAGTCTGAGCAGCTACAGGAAGGATGGAGGGGTTCAGACAAGGTTTTCCAACTCCGTGCCTAAATGTCACTTTCACAGCGAAATAAGCCCAGTTTGGCCCTGTTCACTTTTGCTTAGCAGAGTCTGTATCTTCAAAACTAGACACTCTGCAGGCCTATAAGCTTGGCTGGGGGCAGAGAAGCAGAGTCTGAGCAGCTACAGGAAGGATGGAGGGGTTCAGACAAGGTTTTCCAACTCCGTGCCTAAATGTCACTTTCACAGCGAAATAAGCCCAGTTTGGCCCTGTTCACTTTTGCTTAGCAGAGTCTGTATCTTCAAAACTAGACACTCTGCAGGCCTATAAGCTTGGCTGGGGGCAGAGAAGCAGAGTCTGAGCAGCTACAGGAAGGATGGAGGGGTTCAGACAAGGTTTTCCAACTCCGTGCCTAAATGTCACTTTCACAGCGAAATAAGCCCAGTTTGGCCCTGTTCACTTTTGCTTAGCAGAGTCTGTATCTTCAAAACTAGACACTCTGCAGGCCTATAAGCTTGGCTGGGGGCAGAGAAGCAGAGTCTGAGCAGCTACAGGAAGGATGGAGGGGTTCAGACAAGGTTTTCCAACTCCGTGCCTAAATGTCACTTTCACAGCGAAATAAGCCCAGTTTGGCCCTGTTCACTTTTGCTTAGCAGAGTCTGTATCTTCAAAACTAGACACTCTGCAGGCCTATAAGCTTGGCTGGGGGCAGAGAAGCAGAGTCTGAGCAGCTACAGGAAGGATGGAGGGGTTCAGACAAGGTTTTCCAACTCCGTGCCTAAATGTCACTTTCACAGCGAAATAAGCCCAGTTTGGCCCTGTTCACTTTTGCTTAGCAGAGTCTGTATCTTCAAAACTAGACACTCTGCAGGCCTATAAGCTTGGCTGGGGGCAGAGAAGCAGAGTCTGAGCAGCTACAGGAAGGATGGAGGGGTTCAGACAAGGTTTTCCAACTCCGTGCCTAAATGTCACTTTCACAGCGAAATAAGCCCAGTTTGGCCCTGTTCACTTTTGCTTAGCAGAGTCTGTATCTTCAAAACTAGACACTCTGCAGGCCTATAAGCTTGGCTGGGGGCAGAGAAGCAGAGTCTGAGCAGCTACAGGAAGGATGGAGGGGTTCAGACAAGGTTTTCCAACTCCGTGCCTAAATGTCACTTTCACAGCGAAATAAGCCCAGTTTGGCCCTGTTCACTTTTGCTTAGCAGAGTCTGTATCTTCAAAACTAGACACTCTGCAGGCCTATAAGCTTGGCTGGGGGCAGAGAAGCAGAGTCTGAGCAGCTACAGGAAGGATGGAGGGGTTCAGACAAGGTTTTCCAACTCCGTGCCTAAATGTCACTTTCACAGCGAAATAAGCCCAGTTTGGCCCTGTTCACTTTTGCTTAGCAGAGTCTGTATCTTCAAAACTAGACACTCTGCAGGCCTATAAGCTTGGCTGGGGGCAGAGAAGCAGAGTCTGAGCAGCTACAGGAAGGATGGAGGGGTTCAGACAAGGTTTTCCAACTCCGTGCCTAAATGTCACTTTCACAGCGAAATAAGCCCAGTTTGGCCCTGTTCACTTTTGCTTAGCAGAGTCTGTATCTTCAAAACTAGACACTCTGCAGGCCTATAAGCTTGGCTGGGGGCAGAGAAGCAGAGTCTGAGCAGCTACAGGAAGGATGGAGGGGTTCAGACAAGGTTTTCCAACTCCGTGCCTAAATGTCACTTTCACAGCGAAATAAGCCCAGTTTGGCCCTGTTCACTTTTGCTTAGCAGAGTCTGTATCTTCAAAACTAGACACTCTGCAGGCCTATAAGCTTGGCTGGGGGCAGAGAAGCAGAGTCTGAGCAGCTACAGGAAGGATGGAGGGGTTCAGACAAGGTTTTCCAACTCCGTGCCTAAATGTCACTTTCACAGCGAAATAAGCCCAGTTTGGCCCTGTTCACTTTTGCTTAGCAGAGTCTGTATCTTCAAAACTAGACACTCTGCAGGCCTATAAGCTTGGCTGGGGGCAGAGAAGCAGAGTCTGAGCAGCTACAGGAAGGATGGAGGGGTTCAGACAAGGTTTTCCAACTCCGTGCCTAAATGTCACTTTCACAGCGAAATAAGCCCAGTTTGGCCCTGTTCACTTTTGCTTAGCAGAGTCTGTATCTTCAAAACTAGACACTCTGCAGGCCTATAAGCTTGGCTGGGGGCAGAGAAGCAGAGTCTGAGCAGCTACAGGAAGGATGGAGGGGTTCAGACAAGGTTTTCCAACTCCGTGCCTAAATGTCACTTTCACAGCGAAATAAGCCCAGTTTGGCCCTGTTCACTTTTGCTTAGCAGAGTCTGTATCTTCAAAACTAGACACTCTGCAGGCCTATAAGCTTGGCTGGGGGCAGAGAAGCAGAGTCTGAGCAGCTACAGGAAGGATGGAGGGGTTCAGACAAGGTTTTCCAACTCCGTGCCTAAATGTCACTTTCACAGCGAAATAAGCCCAGTTTGGCCCTGTTCACTTTTGCTTAGCAGAGTCTGTATCTTCAAAACTAGACACTCTGCAGGCCTATAAGCTTGGCTGGGGGCAGAGAAGCAGAGTCTGAGCAGCTACAGGAAGGATGGAGGGGTTCAGACAAGGTTTTCCAACTCCGTGCCTAAATGTCACTTTCACAGCGAAATAAGCCCAGTTTGGCCCTGTTCACTTTTGCTTAGCAGAGTCTGTATCTTCAAAACTAGACACTCTGCAGGCCTATAAGCTTGGCTGGGGGCAGAGAAGCAGAGTCTGAGCAGCTACAGGAAGGATGGAGGGGTTCAGACAAGGTTTTCCAACTCCGTGCCTAAATGTCACTTTCACAGCGAAATAAGCCCAGTTTGGCCCTGTTCACTTTTGCTTAGCAGAGTCTGTATCTTCAAAACTAGACACTCTGCAGGCCTATAAGCTTGGCTGGGGGCAGAGAAGCAGAGTCTGAGCAGCTACAGGAAGGATGGAGGGGTTCAGACAAGGTTTTCCAACTCCGTGCCTAAATGTCACTTTCACAGCGAAATAAGCCCAGTTTGGCCCTGTTCACTTTTGCTTAGCAGAGTCTGTATCTTCAAAACTAGACACTCTGCAGGCCTATAAGCTTGGCTGGGGGCAGAGAAGCAGAGTCTGAGCAGCTACAGGAAGGATGGAGGGGTTCAGACAAGGTTTTCCAACTCCGTGCCTAAATGTCACTTTCACAGCGAAATAAGCCCAGTTTGGCCCTGTTCACTTTTGCTTAGCAGAGTCTGTATCTTCAAAACTAGACACTCTGCAGGCCTATAAGCTTGGCTGGGGGCAGAGAAGCAGAGTCTGAGCAGCTACAGGAAGGATGGAGGAGTTCAGACAAGGTTTTCCAACTCCGTGCCTAAATGTCACTTTCACAGCGAAATAAGCCCAGTTTGGCCCTGTTCACTTTTGCTTAGCAGAGTCTGTATCTTCAAAACTAGACACTCTGCAGGCCTATAAGCTTGGCTGGGGGCAGAGAAGCAGAGTCTGAGCAGCTACAGGAAGGATGGAGGGGTTCAGACAAGGTTTTCCAACTCCGTGCCTAAATGTCACTTTCACAGCGAAATAAGCCCAGTTTGGCCCTGTTCACTTTTGCTTAGCAGAGTCTGTATCTTCAAAACTAGACACTCTGCAGGCCTATAAGCTTGGCTGGGGGCAGAGAAGCAGAGTCTGAGCAGCTACAGGAAGGATGGAGGGGTTCAGACAAGGTTTTCCAACTCCGTGCCTAAATGTCACTTTCACAGCGAAATAAGCCCAGTTTGGCCCTGTTCACTTTTGCTTAGCAGAGTCTGTATCTTCAAAACTAGACACTCTGCAGGCCTATAAGCTTGGCTGGGGGCAGAGAAGCAGAGTCTGAGCAGCTACAGGAAGGATGGAGGGGTTCAGACAAGGTTTTCCAACTCCGTGCCTAAATGTCACTTTCACAGCGAAATAAGCCCAGTTTGGCCCTGTTCACTTTTGCTTAGCAGAGTCTGTATCTTCAAAACTAGACACTCTGCAGGCCTATAAGCTTGGCTGGGGGCAGAGAAGCAGAGTCTGAGCAGCTACAGGAAGGATGGAGGGGTTCAGACAAGGTTTTCCAACTCCGTGCCTAAATGTCACTTTCACAGCGAAATAAGCCCAGTTTGGCCCTGTTCACTTTTGCTTAGCAGAGTCTGTATCTTCAAAACTAGACACTCTGCAGGCCTATAAGCTTGGCTGGGGGCAGAGAAGCAGAGTCTGAGCAGCTACAGGAAGGATGGAGGGGTTCAGACAAGGTTTCCAATATCAGCATCAGCCCAATATCAGCATCAGCCCAATATCAGCATCAGCCCAATATCAGCATCAGCCCAATATCAGCATCAGCCCAATATCAGCATCAGCCCAATATCAGCATCAGCCCAATATCAGCATCAGCCCAATATCAGCATCAGCCCAATATCAGCATCAGCCCAATATCAGCATCAGCCCAATATCAGCATCAGCCCAATATCAGCATCAGCCCAATATCAGCATCAGCCCAATATCAGCATCAGCCCAATATCAGCATCAGCCCAATATCAGCATCAGCCCAATATCAGCATCAGCCCAATATCAGCATCAGCCCAATATCAGCATCAGCCCAATATCAGCATCAGCCCAATATCAGCATCAGCCCAATATCAGCATCAGCCCAATATCAGCATCAGCCCAATATCAGCATCAGCCCAATATCAGCATCAGCCCAATATCAGCATCAGCCCAATATCAGCATCATCAGCCCAATATCAGCATCAGCCCAATATCAGCATCAGCCCAATATCAGCATCAGCCCAATATCAGCATCAGCCCAATATCAGCATCAGCCCAATATCAGCATCAGCCCAATATCAGCATCAGCCCAATATCAGCATCAGCCCAATATCAGCATCAGCCCAATATCAGCATCAGCCCAATATCAGCATCAGCCCAATATCAGCATCAGCCCAATATCAGCATCAGCCCAATATCAGCATCAGCCCAATATCAGCATCAGCCCAATATCAGCATCAGCCCAATATCAGCATCAGCCCAATATCAGCATCAGCCCAATATCAGCATCAGCCCAATATCAGCATCAGCCCAATATCAGCATCAGCCCAATATCAGCATCAGCCCAATATCAGCATCAGCCCTAGACACTCTGCAGGCCTATAAGCTTGGCTGGGGGCAGAGAAGCAGCCCAATATGATATAATATCAGCTGATGCTGATATTGGGCTGATGCTGATATTGGGCTGATGCTGATATTGGGCTGATGCTGATATTGGGCTGATGCTGATATTGGGCTGATGCTGATATTGGGCTGATGCTGATATTGGGCTGATGCTGATATTGGGCTGATGCTGATATTGGGCTGATGCTGATATTGGGCTGATGCTGATATTGGGCTGATGCTGATATTGGGCTGATGCTGATATTGGGCTGATGCTGATATTGGGCTGATGCTGATATTGGGCTGATGCTGATATTGGGCTGATGCTGATATTGGGCTGATGCTGATATTGGGCTGATGCTGATATTGGGCTGATGCTGATATTGGGCTGATGCTGATATTGGGCTGATGCTGATATTGGGCTGATGCTGATATTGGGCTGATGCTGATATTGGGCTGATGCTGATATTGGGCTGATGCTGATATTGGGCTGATGCTGATATTGGGCTGATGCTGATATTGGGCTGATGCTGATATTGGGCTGATGCTGATATTGGGCTGATGCTGATATTGGGCTGATGCTGATATTGGGCTGATGCTGATATTGGGCTGATGCTGATATTGGGCTGATGCTGATATTGGGCTGATGCTGATATTGGGCTGATGCTGATATTGGGCTGATGCTGATATTGGGCTGATGCTGATATTGGGCTGATGCTGATATTGGGCTGATGCTGATATTGGGCTGATGCTGATATTGGGCTGATGCTGATATTGGGCTGATGCTGATATTGGGCTGATGCTGATATTGGGCTGATGCTGATATTGGGCTGATGCTGATATTGGGCTGATGCTGATATTGGGCTGATGCTGATATTGGGCTGATGCTGATATTGGGCTGATGCTGATATTGGGCTGATGCTGATATTGGGCTGATGCTGATATTGGGCTGATGCTGATATTGGGCTGATGCTGATATTGGGCTGATGCTGATATTGGGCTGATGCTGATATTGGGCTGATGCTGATATTGGGCTGATGCTGATATTGGGCTGATGCTGATATTGGGCTGATGCTGATATTGGGCTGATGCTGATATTGGGCTGATGCTGATATTGGGCTGATGCTGATATTGGGCTGATGCTGATATTGGGCTGATGCTGATATTGGGCTGATGCTGATATTGGGCTGATGCTGATATTGGGCTGATGCTGATATTGGGCTGATGCTGATATTGGGCTGATGCTGATATTGGGCTGATGCTGATATTGGGCTGATGCTGATATTGGGCTGATGCTGATATTGGGCTGATGCTGATATTGGGCTGATGCTGATATTGGGCTGATGCTGATATTGGGCTGATGCTGATATTGGGCTGATGCTGATATTGGGCTGATGCTGATATTGGGCTGATGCTGATATTGGGCTGATGCTGATATTGGGCTGATGCTGATATTGGGCTGATGCTGATATTGGGCTGATGCTGATATTGGGCTGATGCTGATATTGGGCTGATGCTGATATTGGGCTGATGCTGATATTGGGCTGATGCTGATATTGGGCTGATGCTGATATTGGGCTGATGCTGATATTGGGCTGATGCTGATATTGGGCTGATGCTGATATTGGGCTGATGCTGATATTGGGCTGATGCTGATATTGGGCTGATGCTGATATTGGGCTGATGCTGATATTGGGCTGATGCTGATATTGGGCTGATGCTGATATTGGGCTGATGCTGATATTGGGCTGATGCTGATATTGGGCTGATGCTGATATTGGGCTGATGCTGATATTGGGCTGATGCTGATATTGGGCTGATGCTGATATTGGGCTGATGCTGATATTGGGCTGATATTGATATTGGGCTGATTGATATTGGGCTGATATAGGCCTGCAGAGTGTCTAGTTTTGAAGATACAGACTCTGCTAAGCAAAAGTGAACAGGGCCAAACTGGGCTTATTTCGCTGTGAAAGTGACATTTAGGCACGGACTTGGAAAACCTTGTCTGAACCCCTCCATCCTTCCTGTAGCTGCTCAGACTCTGCTTCTCTGCCCCCAGCCAAGCTTATAGGCCTGCAGAGTGTCTAGTTTTGAAGATACAGACTCTGCTAAGCAAAAGTGAACAGGGCCAAACTGGGCTTATTTCGCTGTGAAAGTGACATTTAGGCACGGAGTTGGAAAACCTTGTCTGAACCCCTCCATCCTTCCTGTAGCTGCTCAGACTCTGCTTCTCTGCCCCCAGCCAAGCTTATAGGCCTGCAGAGTGTCTAGTTTTGAAGATACAGACTCTGCTAAGCAAAAGTGAACAGGGCCAAACTGGGCTTATTTCGCTGTGAAAGTGACATTTAGGCACGGAGTTGGAAAACCTTGTCTGAACCCCTCCATCCTTCCTGTAGCTGCTCAGACTCTGCTTCTCTGCCCCCAGCCAAGCTTATAGGCCTGCAGAGTGTCTAGTTTTGAAGATACAGACTCTGCTAAGCAAAAGTGAACAGGGCCAAACTGGGCTTATTTCGCTGTGAAAGTGACATTTAGGCACGGAGTTGGAAAACCTTGTCTGAACCCCTCCATCCTTCCTGTAGCTGCTCAGACTCTGCTTCTCTGCCCCCAGCCAAGCTTATAGGCCTGCAGAGTGTCTAGTTTTGAAGATACAGACTCTGCTAAGCAAAAGTGAACAGGGCCAAACTGGGCTTATTTCGCTGTGAAAGTGACATTTAGGCACGGAGTTGGAAAACCTTGTCTGAACCCCTCCATCCTTCCTGTAGCTGCTCAGACTCTGCTTCTCTGCCCCCAGCCAAGCTTATAGGCCTGCAGAGTGTCTAGTTTTGAAGATACAGACTCTGCTAAGCAAAAGTGAACAGGGCCAAACTGGGCTTATTTCGCTGTGAAAGTGACATTTAGGCACGGAGTTGGAAAACCTTGTCTGAACCCCTCCATCCTTCCTGTAGCTGCTCAGACTCTGCTTCTCTGCCCCCAGCCAAGCTTATAGGCCTGCAGAGTGTCTAGTTTTGAAGATACAGACTCTGCTAAGCAAAAGTGAACAGGGCCAAACTGGGCTTATTTCGCTGTGAAAGTGACATTTAGGCACGGAGTTGGAAAACCTTGTCTGAACCCCTCCATCCTTCCTGTAGCTGCTCAGACTCTGCTTCTCTGCCCCCAGCCAAGCTTATAGGCCTGCAGAGTGTCTAGTTTTGAAGATACAGACTCTGCTAAGCAAAAGTGAACAGGGCCAAACTGGGCTTATTTCGCTGTGAAAGTGACATTTAGGCACGGAGTTGGAAAACCTTGTCTGAACCCCTCCATCCTTCCTGTAGCTGCTCAGACTCTGCTTCTCTGCCCCCAGCCAAGCTTATAGGCCTGCAGAGTGTCTAGTTTTGAAGATACAGACTCTGCTAAGCAAAAGTGAACAGGGCCAAACTGGGCTTATTTCGCTGTGAAAGTGACATTTAGGCACGGAGTTGGAAAACCTTGTCTGAACCCCTCCATCCTTCCTGTAGCTGCTCAGACTCTGCTTCTCTGCCCCCAGCCAAGCTTATAGGCCTGCAGAGTGTCTAGTTTTGAAGATACAGACTCTGCTAAGCAAAAGTGAACAGGGCCAAACTGGGCTTATTTCGCTGTGAAAGTGACATTTAGGCACGGAGTTGGAAAACCTTGTCTGAACCCCTCCATCCTTCCTGTAGCTGCTCAGACTCTGCTTCTCTGCCCCCAGCCAAGCTTATAGGCCTGCAGAGTGTCTAGTTTTGAAGATACAGACTCTGCTAAGCAAAAGTGAACAGGGCCAAACTGGGCTTATTTCGCTGTGAAAGTGACATTTAGGCACGGAGTTGGAAAACCTTGTCTGAACCCCTCCATCCTTCCTGTAGCTGCTCAGACTCTGCTTCTCTGCCCCCAGCCAAGCTTATAGGCCTGCAGAGTGTCTAGTTTTGAAGATACAGACTCTGCTAAGCAAAAGTGAACAGGGCCAAACTGGGCTTATTTCGCTGTGAAAGTGACATTTAGGCACGGAGTTGGAAAACCTTGTCTGAACCCCTCCATCCTTCCTGTAGCTGCTCAGACTCTGCTTCTCTGCCCCCAGCCAAGCTTATAGGCCTGCAGAGTGTCTAGTTTTGAAGATACAGACTCTGCTAAGCAAAAGTGAACAGGGCCAAACTGGGCTTATTTCGCTGTGAAAGTGACATTTAGGCACGGAGTTGGAAAACCTTGTCTGAACCCCTCCATCCTTCCTGTAGCTGCTCAGACTCTGCTTCTCTGCCCCCAGCCAAGCTTATAGGCCTGCAGAGTGTCTAGTTTTGAAGATACAGACTCTGCTAAGCAAAAGTGAACAGGGCCAAACTGGGCTTATTTCGCTGTGAAATTTCGATGTCACTTTCACAGCGAAATAAGCCCAGTTTGGCCCTGTTCACTTTTGCTTAGCAGAGTCTGTATCTTCAAAACTAGACACTCTGCAGGCCTATAAGCTTGGCTGGGGGCAGAGAAGCAGAGTCTGAGCAGCTACAGGAAGGATGGAGGGGTTCAGACAAGGTTTTCCAACTCCGTGCCTAAATGTCACTTTCACAGCGAAATAAGCCCAGTTTGGCCCTGTTCACTTTTGCTTAGCAGAGTCTGTATCTTCAAAACTAGACACTCTGCAGGCCTATAAGCTTGGCTGGGGGCAGAGAAGCAGAGTCTGAGCAGCTACAGGAAGGATGGAGGGGTTCAGACAAGGTTTTCCAACTCCGTGCCTAAATGTCACTTTCACAGCGAAATAAGCCCAGTTTGGCCCTGTTCACTTTTGCTTAGCAGAGTCTGTATCTTCAAAACTAGACACTCTGCAGGCCTATAAGCTTGGCTGGGGGCAGAGAAGCAGAGTCTGAGCAGCTACAGGAAGGATGGAGGGGTTCAGACAAGGTTTTCCAACTCCGTGCCTAAATGTCACTTTCACAGCGAAATAAGCCCAGTTTGGCCCTGTTCACTTTTGCTTAGCAGAGTCTGTATCTTCAAAACTAGACACTCTGCAGGCCTATAAGCTTGGCTGGGGGCAGAGAAGCAGAGTCTGAGCAGCTACAGGAAGGATGGAGGGGTTCAGACAAGGTTTTCCAACTCCGTGCCTAAATGTCACTTTCACAGCGAAATAAGCCCAGTTTGGCCCTGTTCACTTTTGCTTAGCAGAGTCTGTATCTTCAAAACTAGACACTCTGCAGGCCTATAAGCTTGGCTGGGGGCAGAGAAGCAGAGTCTGAGCAGCTACAGGAAGGATGGAGGGGTTCAGACAAGGTTTTCCAACTCCGTGCCTAAATGTCACTTTCACAGCGAAATAAGCCCAGTTTGGCCCTGTTCACTTTTGCTTAGCAGAGTCTGTATCTTCAAAACTAGACACTCTGCAGGCCTATAAGCTTGGCTGGGGGCAGAGAAGCAGAGTCTGAGCAGCTACAGGAAGGATGGAGGGGTTCAGACAAGGTTTTCCAACTCCGTGCCTAAATGTCACTTTCACAGCGAAATAAGCCCAGTTTGGCCCTGTTCACTTTTGCTTAGCAGAGTCTGTATCTTCAAAACTAGACACTCTGCAGGCCTATAAGCTTGGCTGGGGGCAGAGAAGCAGAGTCTGAGCAGCTACAGGAAGGATGGAGGGGTTCAGACAAGGTTTTCCAACTCCGTGCCTAAATGTCACTTTCACAGCGAAATAAGCCCAGTTTGGCCCTGTTCACTTTTGCTTAGCAGAGTCTGTATCTTCAAAACTAGACACTCTGCAGGCCTATAAGCTTGGCTGGGGGCAGAGAAGCAGAGTCTGAGCAGCTACAGGAAGGATGGAGGGGTTCAGACAAGGTTTTCCAACTCCGTGCCTAAATGTCACTTTCACAGCGAAATAAGCCCAGTTTGGCCCTGTTCACTTTTGCTTAGCAGAGTCTGTATCTTCAAAACTAGACACTCTGCAGGCCTATAAGCTTGGCTGGGGGCAGAGAAGCAGAGTCTGAGCAGCTACAGGAAGGATGGAGGGGTTCAGACAAGGTTTTCCAACTCCGTGCCTAAATGTCACTTTCACAGCGAAATAAGCCCAGTTTGGCCCTGTTCACTTTTGCTTAGCAGAGTCTGTATCTTCAAAACTAGACACTCTGCAGGCCTATAAGCTTGGCTGGGGGCAGAGAAGCAGAGTCTGAGCAGCTACAGGAAGGATGGAGGGGTTCAGACAAGGTTTTCCAACTCCGTGCCTAAATGTCACTTTCACAGCGAAATAAGCCCAGTTTGGCCCTGTTCACTTTTGCTTAGCAGAGTCTGTATCTTCAAAACTAGACACTCTGCAGGCCTATAAGCTTGGCTGGGGGCAGAGAAGCAGAGTCTGAGCAGCTACAGGAAGGATGGAGGGGTTCAGACAAGGTTTTCCAACTCCGTGCCTAAATGTCACTTTCACAGCGAAATAAGCCCAGTTTGGCCCTGTTCACTTTTGCTTAGCAGAGTCTGTATCTTCAAAACTAGACACTCTGCAGGCCTATAAGCTTGGCTGGGGGCAGAGAAGCAGAGTCTGAGCAGCTACAGGAAGGATGGAGGGGTTCAGACAAGGTTTTCCAACTCCGTGCCTAAATGTCACTTTCACAGCGAAATAAGCCCAGTTTGGCCCTGTTCACTTTTGCTTAGCAGAGTCTGTATCTTCAAAACTAGACACTCTGCAGGCCTATAAGCTTGGCTGGGGGCAGAGAAGCAGAGTCTGAGCAGCTACAGGAAGGATGGAGGGGTTCAGACAAGGTTTTCCAACTCCGTGCCTAAATGTCACTTTCACAGCGAAATAAGCCCAGTTTGGCCCTGTTCACTTTTGCTTAGCAGAGTCTGTATCTTCAAAACTAGACACTCTGCAGGCCTATAAGCTTGGCTGGGGGCAGAGAAGCAGAGTCTGAGCAGCTACAGGAAGGATGGAGGGGTTCAGACAAGGTTTTCCAACTCCGTGCCTAAATGTCACTTTCACAGCGAAATAAGCCCAGTTTGGCCCTGTTCACTTTTGCTTAGCAGAGTCTGTATCTTCAAAACTAGACACTCTGCAGGCCTATAAGCTTGGCTGGGGGCAGAGAAGCAGAGTCTGAGCAGCTACAGGAAGGATGGAGGGGTTCAGACAAGGTTTTCCAACTCCGTGCCTAAATGTCACTTTCACAGCGAAATAAGCCCAGTTTGGCCCTGTTCACTTTTGCTTAGCAGAGTCTGTATCTTCAAAACTAGACACTCTGCAGGCCTATAAGCTTGGCTGGGGGCAGAGAAGCAGAGTCTGAGCAGCTACAGGAAGGATGGAGGGGTTCAGACAAGGTTTTCCAACTCCGTGCCTAAATGTCACTTTCACAGCGAAATAAGCCCAGTTTGGCCCTGTTCACTTTTGCTTAGCAGAGTCTGTATCTTCAAAACTAGACACTCTGCAGGCCTATAAGCTTGGCTGGGGGCAGAGAAGCAGAGTCTGAGCAGCTACAGGAAGGATGGAGGGGTTCAGACAAGGTTTTCCAACTCCGTGCCTAAATGTCACTTTCACAGCGAAATAAGCCCAGTTTGGCCCTGTTCACTTTTGCTTAGCAGAGTCTGTATCTTCAAAACTAGACACTCTGCAGGCCTATAAGCTTGGCTGGGGGCAGAGAAGCAGAGTCTGAGCAGCTACAGGAAGGATGGAGGGGTTCAGACAAGGTTTTCCAACTCCGTGCCTAAATGTCACTTTCACAGCGAAATAAGCCCAGTTTGGCCCTGTTCACTTTTGCTTAGCAGAGTCTGTATCTTCAAAACTAGACACTCTGCAGGCCTATAAGCTTGGCTGGGGGCAGAGAAGCAGAGTCTGAGCAGCTACAGGAAGGATGGAGGGGTTCAGACAAGGTTTTCCAACTCCGTGCCTAAATGTCACTTTCACAGCGAAATAAGCCCAGTTTGGCCCTGTTCACTTTTGCTTAGCAGAGTCTGTATCTTCAAAACTAGACACTCTGCAGGCCTATAAGCTTGGCTGGGGGCAGAGAAGCAGAGTCTGAGCAGCTACAGGAAGGATGGAGGGGTTCAGACAAGGTTTTCCAACTCCGTGCCTAAATGTCACTTTCACAGCGAAATAAGCCCAGTTTGGCCCTGTTCACTTTTGCTTAGCAGAGTCTGTATCTTCAAAACTAGACACTCTGCAGGCCTATAAGCTTGGCTGGGGGCAGAGAAGCAGAGTCTGAGCAGCTACAGGAAGGATGGAGGGGTTCAGACAAGGTTTTCCAACTCCGTGCCTAAATGTCACTTTCACAGCGAAATAAGCCCAGTTTGGCCCTGTTCACTTTTGCTTAGCAGAGTCTGTATCTTCAAAACTAGACACTCTGCAGGCCTATAAGCTTGGCTGGGGGCAGAGAAGCAGAGTCTGAGCAGCTACAGGAAGGATGGAGGGGTTCAGACAAGGTTTTCCAAGTCCGTGCCTAAATGTCACTTTCACAGCGAAATAAGCCCAGTTTGGCCCTGTTCACTTTTGCTTAGCAGAGTCTGTATCTTCAAAACTAGACACTCTGCAGGCCTATATCAGCCCAATATCAATATCAGCCCAATATCAATATCAGCCCAATATCAATATCAGCCCAATATCAATATCAGCCCAATATCAATATCAGCCCAATATCAATATCAGCCCAATATCAATATCAGCCCAATATCAATATCAGCCCAATATCAATATCAGCCCAATATCAATATCAGCCCAATATCAATATCAGCCCAATATCAATATCAGCCCAATATCAATATCAGCCCAATATCAATATCAGCCCAATATCAATATCAGCCCAATATCAATATCAGCCCAATATCAGCCCAATATCAATATCAGCCCAATATCAATATCAGCCCAATATCAATATCAGCCCAATATCAATATCAGCCCAATATCAATATCAGCCCAATATCAATATCAGCCCAATATCAATATCAGCCCAATATCAATATCAGCCCAATATCAGCATCAGCCCAATATCAGCATCAGCCCAATATCAGCATCAGCCCAATATCAGCATCAGCCCAATATCAGCATCAGCCCAATATCAGCATCAGCCCAATATCAGCATCAGCCCAATATCAGCATCAGCCCAATATCAGCATCAGCCCAATATCAGCATCAGCCCAATATCAGCATCAGCCCAATATCAGCATCAGCCCAATATCAGCATCAGCCCAATATCAGCATCAGCCCAATATCAGCATCAGCCCAATATCAGCATCAGCCCAATATCAGCATCAGCCCAATATCAGCATCAGCCCAATATCAGCATCAGCCCAATATCAGCATCAGCCCAATATCAGCATCAGCCCAATATCAGCATCAGCCCAATATCAGCATCAGCCCAATATCAGCATCAGCCCAATATCAGCATCAGCCCAATATCAGCATCAGCCCAATATCAGCATCAGCCCAATATCAGCATCAGCCCAATATCAGCTGATATATTGATATTGGGCTGATATTGATATTGGGCTGATATTGATATTGGGCTGATATTGATATTGGGCTGATATTGATATTGGTTGATATTGGGCTGATATTGATATTGGGCTGATATTGATATTGGGCTGATATTGATATTGGGCTGATATTGATATTGGGCTGATATTGATATTGGGCTGATATTGATATTGGGCTGATATTGATATTGGGCTGATATTGATATTGGGCTGATATTGATATTGGGCTGATATTGATATTGGGCTGATATTGATATTGGGCTGATGCTGATATTGGGCTGATGCTGATATTGGGCTGATGCTGATATTGGGCTGATGCTGATATTGGGCTGATGCTGATATTGGGCTGATGCTGATATTGGGCTGATGCTGATATTGGGCTGATGCTGATATTGGGCTGATGCTGATATTGGGCTGATGCTGATATTGGGCTGATGCTGATATTGGGCTGATGCTGATATTGGGCTGATGCTGATATTGGGCTGATGCTGATATTGGGCTGATGCTGATATTGGGCTGATGCTGATATTGGGCTGATGCTGATATTGGGCTGATGCTGATATTGGGCTGATGCTGATATTGGGCTGATGCTGATATTGGGCTGATGCTGATATTGGGCTGATGCTGATATTGGGCTGATGCTGATATTGGGCTGATGCTGATATTGGGCTGATGCTGATATTGGGCTGATGCTGATATTGGGCTGATGCTGATATTGGGCTGATGCTGATATTGGGCTGATGCTGATATTGGGCTGATGCTGATATTGGGCTGATGCTGATATTGGGCTGATGCTGATATTGGGCTGATGCTGATATTGGGCTGATGATGATATTGGGCTGATGCTGATATTGGGCTGATGCTGATATTGGGCTGATGCTGATATTGGGCTGATGCTGATATTGGGCTGATGCTGATATTGGGCTGATGCTGATATTGGGCTGATGCTGATATTGGGCTGATGCTGATATTGGGCTGATGCTGATATTGGGCTGATGCTGATATTGGGCTGATGCTGATATTGGGCTGATGCTGATATTGGGCTGATGCTGATATTGGGCTGATGCTGATATTGGGCTGATGCTGATATTGGGCTGATGCTGATATTGGGCTGATGCTGATATTGGGCTGATGCTGATATTGGGCTGATGCTGATATTGGGCTGATGCTGATATTGGGCTGATGCTGATATTGGGCTGATGCTGATATTGGGCTGATGCTGATATTGGGCTGATGCTGATATTGGGCTGATGCTGATATTGGGCTGATGCTGATATTGGGCTGATGCTGATATTGGGCTGATGCTGATATTGGGCTGATGCTGATATTGGGCTGATGCTGATATTGGGCTGATGCTGATATTGGGCTGATGCTGATATTGGGCTGATGCTGATATTGGGCTGATATTGATATTGGGCTGATATTGATATTGGGCTGATATAGGCCTGCAGAGTGTCTAGTTTTGAAGATACAGACTCTGCTAAGCAAAAGTGAACAGGGCCAAACTGGGCTTATTTCGCTGTGAAAGTGACATTTAGGCACGGACTTGGAAAACCTTGTCTGAACCCCTCCATCCTTCCTGTAGCTGCTCAGACTCTGCTTCTCTGCCCCCAGCCAAGCTTATAGGCCTGCAGAGTGTCTAGTTTTGAAGATACAGACTCTGCTAAGCAAAAGTGAACAGGGCCAAACTGGGCTTATTTCGCTGTGAAAGTGACATTTAGGCACGGAGTTGGAAAACCTTGTCTGAACCCCTCCATCCTTCCTGTAGCTGCTCAGACTCTGCTTCTCTGCCCCCAGCCAAGCTTATAGGCCTGCAGAGTGTCTAGTTTTGAAGATACAGACTCTGCTAAGCAAAAGTGAACAGGGCCAAACTGGGCTTATTTCGCTGTGAAAGTGACATTTAGGCACGGAGTTGGAAAACCTTGTCTGAACCCCTCCATCCTTCCTGTAGCTGCTCAGACTCTGCTTCTCTGCCCCCAGCCAAGCTTATAGGCCTGCAGAGTGTCTAGTTTTGAAGATACAGACTCTGCTAAGCAAAAGTGAACAGGGCCAAACTGGGCTTATTTCGCTGTGAAAGTGACATTTAGGCACGGAGTTGGAAAACCTTGTCTGAACCCCTCCATCCTTCCTGTAGCTGCTCAGACTCTGCTTCTCTGCCCCCAGCCAAGCTTATAGGCCTGCAGAGTGTCTAGTTTTGAAGATACAGACTCTGCTAAGCAAAAGTGAACAGGGCCAAACTGGGCTTATTTCGCTGTGAAAGTGACATTTAGGCACGGAGTTGGAAAACCTTGTCTGAACCCCTCCATCCTTCCTGTAGCTGCTCAGACTCTGCTTCTCTGCCCCCAGCCAAGCTTATAGGCCTGCAGAGTGTCTAGTTTTGAAGATACAGACTCTGCTAAGCAAAAGTGAACAGGGCCAAACTGGGCTTATTTCGCTGTGAAAGTGACATTTAGGCACGGAGTTGGAAAACCTTGTCTGAACCCCTCCATCCTTCCTGTAGCTGCTCAGACTCTGCTTCTCTGCCCCCAGCCAAGCTTATAGGCCTGCAGAGTGTCTAGTTTTGAAGATACAGACTCTGCTAAGCAAAAGTGAACAGGGCCAAACTGGGCTTATTTCGCTGTGAAAGTGACATTTAGGCACGGAGTTGGAAAACCTTGTCTGAACCCCTCCATCCTTCCTGTAGCTGCTCAGACTCTGCTTCTCTGCCCCCAGCCAAGCTTATAGGCCTGCAGAGTGTCTAGTTTTGAAGATACAGACTCTGCTAAGCAAAAGTGAACAGGGCCAAACTGGGCTTATTTCGCTGTGAAAGTGACATTTAGGCACGGAGTTGGAAAACCTTGTCTGAACCCCTCCATCCTTCCTGTAGCTGCTCAGACTCTGCTTCTCTGCCCCCAGCCAAGCTTATAGGCCTGCAGAGTGTCTAGTTTTGAAGATACAGACTCTGCTAAGCAAAAGTGAACAGGGCCAAACTGGGCTTATTTCGCTGTGAAAGTGACATTTAGGCACGGAGTTGGAAAACCTTGTCTGAACCCCTCCATCCTTCCTGTAGCTGCTCAGACTCTGCTTCTCTGCCCCCAGCCAAGCTTATAGGCCTGCAGAGTGTCTAGTTTTGAAGATACAGACTCTGCTAAGCAAAAGTGAACAGGGCCAAACTGGGCTTATTTCGCTGTGAAAGTGACATTTAGGCACGGAGTTGGAAAACCTTGTCTGAACCCCTCCATCCTTCCTGTAGCTGCTCAGACTCTGCTTCTCTGCCCCCAGCCAAGCTTATAGGCCTGCAGAGTGTCTAGTTTTGAAGATACAGACTCTGCTAAGCAAAAGTGAACAGGGCCAAACTGGGCTTATTTCGCTGTGAAAGTGACATTTAGGCACGGAGTTGGAAAACCTTGTCTGAACCCCTCCATCCTTCCTGTAGCTGCTCAGACTCTGCTTCTCTGCCCCCAGCCAAGCTTATAGGCCTGCAGAGTGTCTAGTTTTGAAGATACAGACTCTGCTAAGCAAAAGTGAACAGGGCCAAACTGGGCTTATTTCGCTGTGAAAGTGACATTTAGGCACGGAGTTGGAAAACCTTGTCTGAACCCCTCCATCCTTCCTGTAGCTGCTCAGACTCTGCTTCTCTGCCCCCAGCCAAGCTTATAGGCCTGCAGAGTGTCTAGTTTTGAAGATACAGACTCTGCTAAGCAAAAGTGAACAGGGCCAAACTGGGCTTATTTCGCTGTGAAAGTGACATTTAGGCACGGAGTTGGAAAACCTTGTCTGAACCCCTCCATCCTTCCTGTAGCTGCTCAGACTCTGCTTCTCTGCCCCCAGCCAAGCTTATAGGCCTGCAGAGTGTCTAGTTTTGAAGATACAGACTCTGCTAAGCAAAAGTGAACAGGGCCAAACTGGGCTTATTTCGCTGTGAAAGTGACATCGAAATTTCACAGCGAAATAAGCCCAGTTTGGCCCTGTTCACTTTTGCTTAGCAGAGTCTGTATCTTCAAAACTAGACACTCTGCAGGCCTATAAGCTTGGCTGGGGGCAGAGAAGCAGAGTCTGAGCAGCTACAGGAAGGATGGAGGGGTTCAGACAAGGTTTTCCAACTCCGTGCCTAAATGTCACTTTCACAGCGAAATAAGCCCAGTTTGGCCCTGTTCACTTTTGCTTAGCAGAGTCTGTATCTTCAAAACTAGACACTCTGCAGGCCTATAAGCTTGGCTGGGGGCAGAGAAGCAGAGTCTGAGCAGCTACAGGAAGGATGGAGGGGTTCAGACAAGGTTTTCCAACTCCGTGCCTAAATGTCACTTTCACAGCGAAATAAGCCCAGTTTGGCCCTGTTCACTTTTGCTTAGCAGAGTCTGTATCTTCAAAACTAGACACTCTGCAGGCCTATAAGCTTGGCTGGGGGCAGAGAAGCAGAGTCTGAGCAGCTACAGGAAGGATGGAGGGGTTCAGACAAGGTTTTCCAACTCCGTGCCTAAATGTCACTTTCACAGCGAAATAAGCCCAGTTTGGCCCTGTTCACTTTTGCTTAGCAGAGTCTGTATCTTCAAAACTAGACACTCTGCAGGCCTATAAGCTTGGCTGGGGGCAGAGAAGCAGAGTCTGAGCAGCTACAGGAAGGATGGAGGGGTTCAGACAAGGTTTTCCAACTCCGTGCCTAAATGTCACTTTCACAGCGAAATAAGCCCAGTTTGGCCCTGTTCACTTTTGCTTAGCAGAGTCTGTATCTTCAAAACTAGACACTCTGCAGGCCTATAAGCTTGGCTGGGGGCAGAGAAGCAGAGTCCGAGCAGCTACAGGAAGGATGGAGGGGTTCAGACAAGGTTTTCCAACTCCGTGCCTAAATGTCACTTTCACAGCGAAATAAGCCCAGTTTGGCCCTGTTCACTTTTGCTTAGCAGAGTCTGTATCTTCAAAACTAGACACTCTGCAGGCCTATAAGCTTGGCTGGGGGCAGAGAAGCAGAGTCTGAGCAGCTACAGGAAGGATGGAGGGGTTCAGACAAGGTTTTCCAACTCCGTGCCTAAATGTCACTTTCACAGCGAAATAAGCCCAGTTTGGCCCTGTTCACTTTTGCTTAGCAGAGTCTGTATCTTCAAAACTAGACACTCTGCAGGCCTATAAGCTTGGCTGGGGGCAGAGAAGCAGAGTCTGAGCAGCTACAGGAAGGATGGAGGGGTTCAGACAAGGTTTTCCAACTCCGTGCCTAAATGTCACTTTCACAGCGAAATAAGCCCAGTTTGGCCCTGTTCACTTTTGCTTAGCAGAGTCTGTATCTTCAAAACTAGACACTCTGCAGGCCTATAAGCTTGGCTGGGGGCAGAGAAGCAGAGTCTGAGCAGCTACAGGAAGGATGGAGGGGTTCAGACAAGGTTTTCCAACTCCGTGCCTAAATGTCACTTTCACAGCGAAATAAGCCCAGTTTGGCCCTGTTCACTTTTGCTTAGCAGAGTCTGTATCTTCAAAACTAGACACTCTGCAGGCCTATAAGCTTGGCTGGGGGCAGAGAAGCAGAGTCTGAGCAGCTACAGGAAGGATGGAGGGGTTCAGACAAGGTTTTCCAACTCCGTGCCTAAATGTCACTTTCACAGCGAAATAAGCCCAGTTTGGCCCTGTTCACTTTTGCTTAGCAGAGTCTGTATCTTCAAAACTAGACACTCTGCAGGCCTATAAGCTTGGCTGGGGGCAGAGAAGCAGAGTCTGAGCAGCTACAGGAAGGATGGAGGGGTTCAGACAAGGTTTTCCAACTCCGTGCCTAAATGTCACTTTCACAGCGAAATAAGCCCAGTTTGGCCCTGTTCACTTTTGCTTAGCAGAGTCTGTATCTTCAAAACTAGACACTCTGCAGGCCTATAAGCTTGGCTGGGGGCAGAGAAGCAGAGTCTGAGCAGCTACAGGAAGGATGGAGGGGTTCAGACAAGGTTTTCCAACTCCGTGCCTAAATGTCACTTTCACAGCGAAATAAGCCCAGTTTGGCCCTGTTCACTTTTGCTTAGCAGAGTCTGTATCTTCAAAACTAGACACTCTGCAGGCCTATAAGCTTGGCTGGGGGCAGAGAAGCAGAGTCTGAGCAGCTACAGGAAGGATGGAGGGGTTCAGACAAGGTTTTCCAACTCCGTGCCTAAATGTCACTTTCACAGCGAAATAAGCCCAGTTTGGCCCTGTTCACTTTTGCTTAGCAGAGTCTGTATCTTCAAAACTAGACACTCTGCAGGCCTATAAGCTTGGCTGGGGGCAGAGAAGCAGAGTCTGAGCAGCTACAGGAAGGATGGAGGGGTTCAGACAAGGTTTTCCAACTCCGTGCCTAAATGTCACTTTCACAGCGAAATAAGCCCAGTTTGGCCCTGTTCACTTTTGCTTAGCAGAGTCTGTATCTTCAAAACTAGACACTCTGCAGGCCTATAAGCTTGGCTGGGGGCAGAGAAGCAGAGTCTGAGCAGCTACAGGAAGGATGGAGGGGTTCAGACAAGGTTTTCCAACTCCGTGCCTAAATGTCACTTTCACAGCGAAATAAGCCCAGTTTGGCCCTGTTCACTTTTGCTTAGCAGAGTCTGTATCTTCAAAACTAGACACTCTGCAGGCCTATAAGCTTGGCTGGGGGCAGAGAAGCAGAGTCTGAGCAGCTACAGGAAGGATGGAGGGGTTCAGACAAGGTTTTCCAACTCCGTGCCTAAATGTCACTTTCACAGCGAAATAAGCCCAGTTTGGCCCTGTTCACTTTTGCTTAGCAGAGTCTGTATCTTCAAAACTAGACACTCTGCAGGCCTATAAGCTTGGCTGGGGGCAGAGAAGCAGAGTCTGAGCAGCTACAGGAAGGATGGAGGGGTTCAGACAAGGTTTTCCAACTCCGTGCCTAAATGTCACTTTCACAGCGAAATAAGCCCAGTTTGGCCCTGTTCACTTTTGCTTAGCAGAGTCTGTATCTTCAAAACTAGACACTCTGCAGGCCTATAAGCTTGGCTGGGGGCAGAGAAGCAGAGTCTGAGCAGCTACAGGAAGGATGGAGGGGTTCAGACAAGGTTTTCCAACTCCGTGCCTAAATGTCACTTTCACAGCGAAATAAGCCCAGTTTGGCCCTGTTCACTTTTGCTTAGCAGAGTCTGTATCTTCAAAACTAGACACTCTGCAGGCCTATAAGCTTGGCTGGGGGCAGAGAAGCAGAGTCTGAGCAGCTACAGGAAGGATGGAGGGGTTCAGACAAGGTTTTCCAACTCCGTGCCTAAATGTCACTTTCACAGCGAAATAAGCCCAGTTTGGCCCTGTTCACTTTTGCTTAGCAGAGTCTGTATCTTCAAAACTAGACACTCTGCAGGCCTATAAGCTTGGCTGGGGGCAGAGAAGCAGAGTCTGAGCAGCTACAGGAAGGATGGAGGGGTTCAGACAAGGTTTTCCAACTCCGTGCCTAAATGTCACTTTCACAGCGAAATAAGCCCAGTTTGGCCCTGTTCACTTTTGCTTAGCAGAGTCTGTATCTTCAAAACTAGACACTCTGCAGGCCTATAAGCTTGGCTGGGGGCAGAGAAGCAGAGTCTGAGCAGCTACAGGAAGGATGGAGGGGTTCAGACAAGGTTTTCCAACTCCGTGCCTAAATGTCACTTTCACAGCGAAATAAGCCCAGTTTGGCCCTGTTCACTTTTGCTTAGCAGAGTCTGTATCTTCAAAACTAGACACTCTGCAGGCCTATAAGCTTGGCTGGGGGCAGAGAAGCAGAGTCTGAGCAGCTACAGGAAGGATGGAGGGGTTCAGACAAGGTTTTCCAACTCCGTGCCTAAATGTCACTTTCACAGCGAAATAAGCCCAGTTTGGCCCTGTTCACTTTTGCTTAGCAGAGTCTGTATCTTCAAAACTAGACACTCTGCAGGCCTATAAGCTTGGCTGGGGGCAGAGAAGCAGAGTCTGAGCAGCTACAGGAAGGATGGAGGGGTTCAGACAAGGTTTTCCAACTCCGTGCCTAAATGTCACTTTCACAGCGAAATAAGCCCAGTTTGGCCCTGTTCACTTTTGCTTAGCAGAGTCTGTATCTTCAAAACTAGACACTCTGCAGGCCTATAAGCTTGGCTGGGGGCAGAGAAGCAGAGTCTGAGCAGCTACAGGAAGGATGGAGGGGTTCAGACAAGGTTTTCCAAGTCCGTGCCTAAATGTCACTTTCACAGCGAAATAAGCCCAGTTTGGCCCTGTTCACTTTTGCTTAGCAGAGTCTGTATCTTCAAAACTAGACACTCTGCAGGCCTATATCAGCCCAATATCAATATCAGCCCAATATCAATATCAGCCCAATATCAATATCAGCCCAATATCAATATCAGCCCAATATCAATATCAGCCCAATATCAATATCAGCCCAATATCAATATCAGCCCAATATCAATATCAGCCCAATATCAATATCAGCCCAATATCAATATCAGCCCAATATCAATATCAGCCCAATATCAATATCAGCCCAATATCAATATCAGCCCAATATCAACCAATATCAATATCAGCCCAATATCAATATCAGCCCAATATCAATATCAGCCCAATATCAATATCAGCCCAATATCAATATCAGCCCAATATCAATATCAGCCCAATATCAATATCAGCCCAATATCAATATCAGCCCAATATCAATATCAGCCCAATATCAATATCAGCCCAATATCAGCATCAGCCCAATATCAGCATCAGCCCAATATCAGCATCAGCCCAATATCAGCATCAGCCCAATATCAGCATCAGCCCAATATCAGCATCAGCCCAATATCAGCATCAGCCCAATATCAGCATCAGCCCAATATCAGCATCAGCCCAATATCAGCATCAGCCCAATATCAGCATCAGCCCAATATCAGCATCAGCCCAATATCAGCATCAGCCCAATATCAGCATCAGCCCAATATCAGCATCAGCCCAATATCAGCATCAGCCCAATATCAGCATCAGCCCAATATCAGCATCAGCCCAATATCAGCATCAGCCCAATATCAGCATCAGCCCAATATCAGCATCAGCCCAATATCAGCATCAGCCCAATATCAGCATCAGCCCAATATCAGCATCAGCCCAATATCAGCATCAGCCCAATATCAGCTGATATATTGATATTGGGCTGATATTGATATTGGGCTGATATTGATATTGGGCTGATATTGATATTGGGCTGATATTGATATTGGTTGATATTGGGCTGATATTGATATTGGGCTGATATTGATATTGGGCTGATATTGATATTGGGCTGATATTGATATTGGGCTGATATTGATATTGGGCTGATATTGATATTGGGCTGATATTGATATTGGGCTGATATTGATATTGGGCTGATATTGATATTGGGCTGATATTGATATTGGGCTGATATTGATATTGGGCTGATATTGATATTGGGCTGATATTGATATTGGGCTGATATTGATATTGGGCTGATATTGATATTGGGCTGATGCTGATATTGGGCTGATATTGATATTGGGCTGATGCTGATATTGGGCTGATGCTGATATTGGGCTGATGCTGATATTGGGCTGATGCTGATATTGGGCTGATGCTGATATTGGGCTGATGCTGATATTGGGCTGATGCTGATATTGGGCTGATGCTGATATTGGGCTGATGCTGATATTGGGCTGATGCTGATATTGGGCTGATGCTGATATTGGGCTGATGCTGATATTGGGCTGATGCTGATATTGGGCTGATGCTGATATTGGGCTGATGCTGATATTGGGCTGATGCTGATATTGGGCTGATGCTGATATTGGGCTGATGCTGATATTGGGCTGATGCTGATATTGGGCTGATGCTGATATTGGGCTGATGCTGATATTGGGCTGATGCTGATATTGGGCTGATGCTGATATTGGGCTGATGCTGATATTGGGCTGATGCTGATATTGGGCTGATGCTGATATTGGGCTGATGCTGATATTGGGCTGATGCTGATATTGGGCTGATGCTGATATTGGGCTGATGCTGATATTGGGCTGATGCTGATATTGGGCTGATGCTGATATTGGGCTGATGCTGATATTGGGCTGATGCTGATATTGGGCTGATGCTGATATTGGGCTGATGCTGATATTGGGCTGATGCTGATATTGGGCTGATGCTGATATTGGGCTGATGCTGATATTGGGCTGATGCTGATATTGGGCTGATGCTGATATTGGGCTGATGCTGATATTGGGCTGATGCTGATATTGGGCTGATGCTGATATTGGGCTGATGCTGATATTGGGCTGATGCTGATATTGGGCTGATGCTGATATTGGGCTGATGCTGATATTGGGCTGATGCTGATATTGGGCTGATGCTGATATTGGGCTGATGCTGATATTGGGCTGATGCTGATATTGGGCTGATGCTGATATTGGGCTGATGCTGATATTGGGCTGATGCTGATATTGGGCTGATGCTGATATTGGGCTGATGCTGATATTGGGCTGATGCTGATATTGGGCTGATGCTGATATTGGGCTGATGCTGATATTGGGCTGATGCTGATATTGGGCTGATGCTGATATTGGGCTGATGCTGATATTGGGCTGATGCTGATATTGGGCTGATGCTGATATTGGGCTGATGCTGATATTGGGCTGATGCTGATATTGGGCTGATGCTGATATTGGGCTGATGCTGATATTGGGCTGATGCTGATATTGGGCTGATGCTGATATTGGGCTGATGCTGATATTGGGCTGATGCTGATATTGGGCTGATGCTGATATTGGGCTGATGCTGATATTGGGCTGATGCTGATATTGGGCTGATGCTGATATTGGGCTGATGCTGATATTGGGCTGATGCTGATATTGGGCTGATGCTGATATTGGGCTGATGCTGATATTGGGCTGATGCTGATATTGGGCTGATGCTGATATTGGGCTGATGCTGATATTGGGCTGATGCTGATATTGGGCTGATGCTGATATTGGGCTGATGCTGATATTGGGCTGATGCTGATATTGGGCTGATGCTGATATTGGGCTGATATTGATATTGGGCTGATATTGATATTGGGCTGATATAGGCCTGCAGAGTGTCTAGTTTTGAAGATACAGACTCTGCTAAGCAAAAGTGAACAGGGCCAAACTGGGCTTATTTCGCTGTGAAAGTGACATTTAGGCACGGACTTGGAAAACCTTGTCTGAACCCCTCCATCCTTCCTGTAGCTGCTCAGACTCTGCTTCTCTGCCCCCAGCCAAGCTTATAGGCCTGCAGAGTGTCTAGTTTTGAAGATACAGACTCTGCTAAGCAAAAGTGAACAGGGCCAAACTGGGCTTATTTCGCTGTGAAAGTGACATTTAGGCACGGAGTTGGAAAACCTTGTCTGAACCCCTCCATCCTTCCTGTAGCTGCTCAGACTCTGCTTCTCTGCCCCCAGCCAAGCTTATAGGCCTGCAGAGTGTCTAGTTTTGAAGATACAGACTCTGCTAAGCAAAAGTGAACAGGGCCAAACTGGGCTTATTTCGCTGTGAAAGTGACATTTAGGCACGGAGTTGGAAAACCTTGTCTGAACCCCTCCATCCTTCCTGTAGCTGCTCAGACTCTGCTTCTCTGCCCCCAGCCAAGCTTATAGGCCTGCAGAGTGTCTAGTTTTGAAGATACAGACTCTGCTAAGCAAAAGTGAACAGGGCCAAACTGGGCTTATTTCGCTGTGAAAGTGACATTTAGGCACGGAGTTGGAAAACCTTGTCTGAACCCCTCCATCCTTCCTGTAGCTGCTCAGACTCTGCTTCTCTGCCCCCAGCCAAGCTTATAGGCCTGCAGAGTGTCTAGTTTTGAAGATACAGACTCTGCTAAGCAAAAGTGAACAGGGCCAAACTGGGCTTATTTCGCTGTGAAAGTGACATTTAGGCACGGAGTTGGAAAACCTTGTCTGAACCCCTCCATCCTTCCTGTAGCTGCTCAGACTCTGCTTCTCTGCCCCCAGCCAAGCTTATAGGCCTGCAGAGTGTCTAGTTTTGAAGATACAGACTCTGCTAAGCAAAAGTGAACAGGGCCAAACTGGGCTTATTTCGCTGTGAAAGTGACATTTAGGCACGGAGTTGGAAAACCTTGTCTGAACCCCTCCATCCTTCCTGTAGCTGCTCAGACTCTGCTTCTCTGCCCCCAGCCAAGCTTATAGGCCTGCAGAGTGTCTAGTTTTGAAGATACAGACTCTGCTAAGCAAAAGTGAACAGGGCCAAACTGGGCTTATTTCGCTGTGAAAGTGACATTTAGGCACGGAGTTGGAAAACCTTGTCTGAACCCCTCCATCCTTCCTGTAGCTGCTCAGACTCTGCTTCTCTGCCCCCAGCCAAGCTTATAGGCCTGCAGAGTGTCTAGTTTTGAAGATACAGACTCTGCTAAGCAAAAGTGAACAGGGCCAAACTGGGCTTATTTCGCTGTGAAAGTGACATTTAGGCACGGAGTTGGAAAACCTTGTCTGAACCCCTCCATCCTTCCTGTAGCTGCTCAGACTCTGCTTCTCTGCCCCCAGCCAAGCTTATAGGCCTGCAGAGTGTCTAGTTTTGAAGATACAGACTCTGCTAAGCAAAAGTGAACAGGGCCAAACTGGGCTTATTTCGCTGTGAAAGTGACATTTAGGCACGGAGTTGGAAAACCTTGTCTGAACCCCTCCATCCTTCCTGTAGCTGCTCAGACTCTGCTTCTCTGCCCCCAGCCAAGCTTATAGGCCTGCAGAGTGTCTAGTTTTGAAGATACAGACTCTGCTAAGCAAAAGGGCTTATTTCGCTGTGAAAGTGACATTTAGGCACGGAGTTGGAAAACCTTGTCTGAACCCCTCCATCCTTCCTGTAGCTGCTCAGACTCTGCTTCTCTGCCCCCAGCCAAGCTTATAGGCCTGCAGAGTGTCTAGTTTTGAAGATACAGACTCTGCTAAGCAAAAGTGAACAGGGCCAAACTGGGCTTATTTCGCTGTGAAAGTGACATTTAGGCACGGAGTTGGAAAACCTTGTCTGAACCCCTCCATCCTTCCTGTAGCTGCTCAGACTCTGCTTCTCTGCCCCCAGCCAAGCTTATAGGCCTGCAGAGTGTCTAGTTTTGAAGATACAGACTCTGCTAAGCAAAAGTGAACAGGGCCAAACTGGGCTTATTTCGCTGTGAAAGTGACATTTAGGCACGGAGTTGGAAAACCTTGTCTGAACCCCTCCATCCTTCCTGTAGCTGCTCAGACTCTGCTTCTCTGCCCCCAGCCAAGCTTATAGGCCTGCAGAGTGTCTAGTTTTGAAGATACAGACTCTGCTAAGCAAAAGTGAACAGGGCCAAACTGGGCTTATTTCGCTGTGAAAGTGACATCGAAATTTCACAGTTTGGCCCTGTTCACTTTTGCTTAGCAGAGTCTGTATCTTCAAAACTAGACACTCTGCAGGCCTATAAGCTTGGCTGGGGGCAGAGAAGCAGAGTCTGAGCAGCTACAGGAAGGATGGAGGGGTTCAGACAAGGTTTTCCAACTCCGTGCCTAAATGTCACTTTCACAGCGAAATAAGCCCAGTTTGGCCCTGTTCACTTTTGCTTAGCAGAGTCTGTATCTTCAAAACTAGACACTCTGCAGGCCTATAAGCTTGGCTGGGGGCAGAGAAGCAGAGTCTGAGCAGCTACAGGAAGGATGGAGGGGTTCAGACAAGGTTTTCCAACTCCGTGCCTAAATGTCACTTTCACAGCGAAATAAGCCCAGTTTGGCCCTGTTCACTTTTGCTTAGCAGAGTCTGTATCTTCAAAACTAGACACTCTGCAGGCCTATAAGCTTGGCTGGGGGCAGAGAAGCAGAGTCTGAGCAGCTACAGGAAGGATGGAGGGGTTCAGACAAGGTTTTCCAACTCCGTGCCTAAATGTCACTTTCACAGCGAAATAAGCCCAGTTTGGCCCTGTTCACTTTTGCTTAGCAGAGTCTGTATCTTCAAAACTAGACACTCTGCAGGCCTATAAGCTTGGCTGGGGGCAGAGAAGCAGAGTCTGAGCAGCTACAGGAAGGATGGAGGGGTTCAGACAAGGTTTTCCAACTCCGTGCCTAAATGTCACTTTCACAGCGAAATAAGCCCAGTTTGGCCCTGTTCACTTTTGCTTAGCAGAGTCTGTATCTTCAAAACTAGACACTCTGCAGGCCTATAAGCTTGGCTGGGGGCAGAGAAGCAGAGTCTGAGCAGCTACAGGAAGGATGGAGGGGTTCAGACAAGGTTTTCCAACTCCGTGCCTAAATGTCACTTTCACAGCGAAATAAGCCCAGTTTGGCCCTGTTCACTTTTGCTTAGCAGAGTCTGTATCTTCAAAACTAGACACTCTGCAGGCCTATAAGCTTGGCTGGGGGCAGAGAAGCAGAGTCTGAGCAGCTACAGGAAGGATGGAGGGGTTCAGACAAGGTTTTCCAACTCCGTGCCTAAATGTCACTTTCACAGCGAAATAAGCCCAGTTTGGCCCTGTTCACTTTTGCTTAGCAGAGTCTGTATCTTCAAAACTAGACACTCTGCAGGCCTATAAGCTTGGCTGGGGGCAGAGAAGCAGAGTCTGAGCAGCTACAGGAAGGATGGAGGGGTTCAGACAAGGTTTTCCAACTCCGTGCCTAAATGTCACTTTCACAGCGAAATAAGCCCAGTTTGGCCCTGTTCACTTTTGCTTAGCAGAGTCTGTATCTTCAAAACTAGACACTCTGCAGGCCTATAAGCTTGGCTGGGGGCAGAGAAGCAGAGTCTGAGCAGCTACAGGAAGGATGGAGGGGTTCAGACAAGGTTTTCCAACTCCGTGCCTAAATGTCACTTTCACAGCGAAATAAGCCCAGTTTGGCCCTGTTCACTTTTGCTTAGCAGAGTCTGTATCTTCAAAACTAGACACTCTGCAGGCCTATAAGCTTGGCTGGGGGCAGAGAAGCAGAGTCTGAGCAGCTACAGGAAGGATGGAGGGGTTCAGACAAGGTTTTCCAACTCCGTGCCTAAATGTCACTTTCACAGCGAAATAAGCCCAGTTTGGCCCTGTTCACTTTTGCTTAGCAGAGTCTGTATCTTCAAAACTAGACACTCTGCAGGCCTATAAGCTTGGCTGGGGGCAGAGAAGCAGAGTCTGAGCAGCTACAGGAAGGATGGAGGGGTTCAGACAAGGTTTTCCAACTCCGTGCCTAAATGTCACTTTCACAGCGAAATAAGCCCAGTTTGGCCCTGTTCACTTTTGCTTAGCAGAGTCTGTATCTTCAAAACTAGACACTCTGCAGGCCTATAAGCTTGGCTGGGGGCAGAGAAGCAGAGTCTGAGCAGCTACAGGAAGGATGGAGGGGTTCAGACAAGGTTTTCCAACTCCGTGCCTAAATGTCACTTTCACAGCGAAATAAGCCCAGTTTGGCCCTGTTCACTTTTGCTTAGCAGAGTCTGTATCTTCAAAACTAGACACTCTGCAGGCCTATAAGCTTGGCTGGGGGCAGAGAAGCAGAGTCTGAGCAGCTACAGGAAGGATGGAGGGGTTCAGACAAGGTTTTCCAAGTCCGTGCCTAAATGTCACTTTCACAGCGAAATAAGCCCAGTTTGGCCCTGTTCACTTTTGCTTAGCAGAGTCTGTATCTTCAAAACTAGACACTCTGCAGGCCTATATCAGCCCAATATCAATATCAGCCCAATATCAATATCAGCCCAATATCAGCATCAGCCCAATATCAGCATCAGCCCAATATCAGCATCAGCCCAATATCAGCATCAGCCCAATATCAGCATCAGCCCAATATCAGCATCAGCCCAATATCAGCTTCAGCCCAATATCAGCATCAGCCCAATATCAGCATCAGCCCAATATCAGCATCAGCCCAATATCAGCATCAGCCCAATATCAGCATCAGCCCAATATCAGCATCAGCCCAATATCAGCATCAGCCCAATATCAGCATCAGCCCAATATCAGCATCAGCCCAATATCAGCATCAGCCCAATATCAGCATCAGCCCAATATCAGCATCAGCCCAATATCAGCATCAGCCCAATATCAGCATCAGCCCAATATCAGCATCAGCCCAATATCAGCATCAGCCCAATATCAGCATCAGCCCAATATCAGCATCAGCCCAATATCAGCATCAGCCCAATATCAGCATCAGCCCAATATCAGCATCAGCCCAATATCAGCATCAGCCCAATATCAGCATCAGCCCAATATCAGCATCAGCCCAATATCAGCATCAGCCCAATATCAGCATCAGCCCAATATCAGCATCAGCCCAATATCAGCATCAGCCCAATATCAGCATCAGCCCAATATCAGCATCAGCCCAATATCAGCATCAGCCCAATATCAGCATCAGCCCAATATCAGCATCAGCCCAATATCAGCATCAGCCCAATATCAGCATCAGCCCAATATCAGCATCAGCCCAATATCAGCATCAGCCCAATATCAGCATCAGCCCAATATCAGCATCAGCCCAATATCAGCATCAGCCCAATATCAGCATCAGCCCAATATCAGCATCAGCCCAATATCAGCATCAGCCCAATATCAGCATCAGCCCAATATCAGCATCAGCCCAATATCAGCATCAGCCCAATATCAGCATCAGCCCAATATCAGCATCAGCCCAATATCAGCATCAGCCCAATATCAGCATCAGCCCAATATCAGCATCAGCCCAATATCAGCATCAGCCCAATATCAGCATCAGCCCAATATCAGCATCAGCCCAATATCAGCATCAGCCCAATATCAGCATCAGCCCAATATCAGCATCAGCCCAATATCAGCATCAGCCCAATATCAGCATCAGCCCAATATCAGCATCAGCCCAATATCAGCATCAGCCCAATATCAGCATCAGCCCAATATCAGCATCAGCCCAATATCAGCATCAGCCCAATATCAGCATCAGCCCAATATCAGCATCAGCCCAATATCAGCATCAGCCCAATATCAGCATCAGCCCAATATCAGCATCAGCCCAATATCAGCATCAGCCCAATATCAGCATCAGCCCAATATCAGCATCAGCCCAATATCAGCATCAGCCCAATATCAGCATCAGCCCAATATCAGCATCAGCCCAATATCAGCATCAGCCCAATATCAGCATCAGCCCAATATCAGCATCAGCCCAATATCAGCATCAGCCCAATATCAGCATCAGCCCAATATCAGCATCAGCCCAATATCAGCATCAGCCCAATATCAGCATCAGCCCAATATCAGCATCAGCCCAATATCAGCATCAGCCCAATATCAGCATCAGCCCAATATCAGCATCAGCTGATATTATATCATATTGGGCTGCTTCTCTGCCCCCAGCCAAGCTTATAGGCCTGCAGAGTGTCTAGGGCTGATGCTGATATTGGGCTGATGCTGATATTGGGCTGATGCTGATATTGGGCTGATGCTGATATTGGGCTGATGCTGATATTGGGCTGATGCTGATATTGGGCTGATGCTGATATTGGGCTGATGCTGATATTGGGCTGATGCTGATATTGGGCTGATGCTGATATTGGGCTGATGCTGATATTGGGCTGATGCTGATATTGGGCTGATGCTGATATTGGGCTGATGCTGATATTGGGCTGATGCTGATATTGGGCTGATGCTGATATTGGGCTGATGCTGATATTGGGCTGATGCTGATATTGGGCTGATGCTGATATTGGGCTGATGCTGATATTGGGCTGATGCTGATATTGGGCTGATGCTGATATTGGGCTGATGCTGATATTGGGCTGATGCTGATATTGGGCTGATGCTGATATTGGGCTGATGCTGATATTGGGCTGATGCTGATATTGGGCTGATGCTGATATTGGGCTGATGCTGATATTGGGCTGATGCTGATATTGGGCTGATGCTGATATTGGGCTGATGCTGATATTGGGCTGATGCTGATATTGGGCTGATGCTGATATTGGGCTGATGCTGATATTGGGCTGATGCTGATATTGGGCTGATGCTGATATTGGGCTGATGCTGATATTGGGCTGATATTGATATTGGGCTGATATTGATATTGGGCTGATATAGGCCTGCAGAGTGTCTAGTTTTGAAGATACAGACTCTGCTAAGCAAAAGTGAACAGGGCCAAACTGGGCTTATTTCGCTGTGAAAGTGACATTTAGGCACGGACTTGGAAAACCTTGTCTGAACCCCTCCATCCTTCCTGTAGCTGCTCAGACTCTGCTTCTCTGCCCCCAGCCAAGCTTATAGGCCTGCAGAGTGTCTAGTTTTGAAGATACAGACTCTGCTAAGCAAAAGTGAACAGGGCCAAACTGGGCTTATTTCGCTGTGAAAGTGACATTTAGGCACGGAGTTGGAAAACCTTGTCTGAACCCCTCCATCCTTCCTGTAGCTGCTCAGACTCTGCTTCTCTGCCCCCAGCCAAGCTTATAGGCCTGCAGAGTGTCTAGTTTTGAAGATACAGACTCTGCTAAGCAAAAGTGAACAGGGCCAAACTGGGCTTATTTCGCTGTGAAAGTGACATTTAGGCACGGAGTTGGAAAACCTTGTCTGAACCCCTCCATCCTTCCTGTAGCTGCTCAGACTCTGCTTCTCTGCCCCCAGCCAAGCTTATAGGCCTGCAGAGTGTCTAGTTTTGAAGATACAGACTCTGCTAAGCAAAAGTGAACAGGGCCAAACTGGGCTTATTTCGCTGTGAAAGTGACATTTAGGCACGGAGTTGGAAAACCTTGTCTGAACCCCTCCATCCTTCCTGTAGCTGCTCAGACTCTGCTTCTCTGCCCCCAGCCAAGCTTATAGGCCTGCAGAGTGTCTAGTTTTGAAGATACAGACTCTGCTAAGCAAAAGTGAACAGGGCCAAACTGGGCTTATTTCGCTGTGAAAGTGACATTTAGGCACGGAGTTGGAAAACCTTGTCTGAACCCCTCCATCCTTCCTGTAGCTGCTCAGACTCTGCTTCTCTGCCCCCAGCCAAGCTTATAGGCCTGCAGAGTGTCTAGTTTTGAAGATACAGACTCTGCTAAGCAAAAGTGAACAGGGCCAAACTGGGCTTATTTCGCTGTGAAAGTGACATTTAGGCACGGAGTTGGAAAACCTTGTCTGAACCCCTCCATCCTTCCTGTAGCTGCTCAGACTCTGCTTCTCTGCCCCCAGCCAAGCTTATAGGCCTGCAGAGTGTCTAGTTTTGAAGATACAGACTCTGCTAAGCAAAAGTGAACAGGGCCAAACTGGGCTTATTTCGCTGTGAAAGTGACATTTAGGCACGGAGTTGGAAAACCTTGTCTGAACCCCTCCATCCTTCCTGTAGCTGCTCAGACTCTGCTTCTCTGCCCCCAGCCAAGCTTATAGGCCTGCAGAGTGTCTAGTTTTGAAGATACAGACTCTGCTAAGCAAAAGTGAACAGGGCCAAACTGGGCTTATTTCGCTGTGAAAGTGACATTTAGGCACGGAGTTGGAAAACCTTGTCTGAACCCCTCCATCCTTCCTGTAGCTGCTCAGACTCTGCTTCTCTGCCCCCAGCCAAGCTTATAGGCCTGCAGAGTGTCTAGTTTTGAAGATACAGACTCTGCTAAGCAAAAGTGAACAGGGCCAAACTGGGCTTATTTCGCTGTGAAAGTGACATTTAGGCACGGAGTTGGAAAACCTTGTCTGAACCCCTCCATCCTTCCTGTAGCTGCTCAGACTCTGCTTCTCTGCCCCCAGCCAAGCTTATAGGCCTGCAGAGTGTCTAGTTTTGAAGATACAGACTCTGCTAAGCAAAAGTGAACAGGGCCAAACTGGGCTTATTTCGCTGTGAAAGTGACATTTAGGCACGGAGTTGGAAAACCTTGTCTGAACCCCTCCATCCTTCCTGTAGCTGCTCAGACTCTGCTTCTCTGCCCCCAGCCAAGCTTATAGGCCTGCAGAGTGTCTAGTTTTGAAGATACAGACTCTGCTAAGCAAAAGTGAACAGGGCCAAACTGGGCTTATTTCGCTGTGAAAGTGACATTTAGGCACGGAGTTGGAAAACCTTGTCTGAACCCCTCCATCCTTCCTGTAGCTGCTCAGACTCTGCTTCTCTGCCCCCAGCCAAGCTTATAGGCCTGCAGAGTGTCTAGTTTTGAAGATACAGACTCTGCTAAGCAAAAGTGAACAGGGCCAAACTGGGCTTATTTCGCTGTGAAAGTGACATCGAAATTTCACAGCGAAATAAGCCCAGTTTGGCCCTGTTCACTTTTGCTTAGCAGAGTCTGTATCTTCAAAACTAGACACTCTGCAGGCCTATAAGCTTGGCTGGGGGCAGAGAAGCAGAGTCTGAGCAGCTACAGGAAGGATGGAGGGGTTCAGACAAGGTTTTCCAACTCCGTGCCTAAATGTCACTTTCACAGCGAAATAAGCCCAGTTTGGCCCTGTTCACTTTTGCTTAGCAGAGTCTGTATCTTCAAAACTAGACACTCTGCAGGCCTATAAGCTTGGCTGGGGGCAGAGAAGCAGAGTCTGAGCAGCTACAGGAAGGATGGAGGGGTTCAGACAAGGTTTTCCAACTCCGTGCCTAAATGTCACTTTCACAGCGAAATAAGCCCAGTTTGGCCCTGTTCACTTTTGCTTAGCAGAGTCTGTATCTTCAAAACTAGACACTCTGCAGGCCTATAAGCTTGGCTGGGGGCAGAGAAGCAGAGTCTGAGCAGCTACAGGAAGGATGGAGGGGTTCAGACAAGGTTTTCCAACTCCGTGCCTAAATGTCACTTTCACAGCGAAATAAGCCCAGTTTGGCCCTGTTCACTTTTGCTTAGCAGAGTCTGTATCTTCAAAACTGGACACTCTGCAGGCCTATAAGCTTGGCTGGGGGCAGAGAAGCAGAGTCTGAGCAGCTACAGGAAGGATGGAGGGGTTCAGACAAGGTTTTCCAACTCCGTGCCTAAATGTCACTTTCACAGCGAAATAAGCCCAGTTTGGCCCTGTTCACTTTTGCTTAGCAGAGTCTGTATCTTCAAAACTAGACACTCTGCAGGCCTATAAGCTTGGCTGGGGGCAGAGAAGCAGAGTCTGAGCAGCTACAGGAAGGATGGAGGGGTTCAGACAAGGTTTTCCAACTCCGTGCCTAAATGTCACTTTCACAGCGAAATAAGCCCAGTTTGGCCCTGTTCACTTTTGCTTAGCAGAGTCTGTATCTTCAAAACTAGACACTCTGCAGGCCTATAAGCTTGGCTGGGGGCAGAGAAGCAGAGTCTGAGCAGCTACAGGAAGGATGGAGGGGTTCAGACAAGGTTTTCCAACTCCGTGCCTAAATGTCACTTTCACAGCGAAATAAGCCCAGTTTGGCCCTGTTCACTTTTGCTTAGCAGAGTCTGTATCTTCAAAACTAGACACTCTGCAGGCCTATAAGCTTGGCTGGGGGCAGAGAAGCAGAGTCTGAGCAGCTACAGGAAGGATGGAGGGGTTCAGACAAGGTTTTCCAACTCCGTGCCTAAATGTCACTTTCACAGCGAAATAAGCCCAGTTTGGCCCTGTTCACTTTTGCTTAGCAGAGTCTGTATCTTCAAAACTAGACACTCTGCAGGCCTATAAGCTTGGCTGGGGGCAGAGAAGCAGAGTCTGAGCAGCTACAGGAAGGATGGAGGGGTTCAGACAAGGTTTTCCAACTCCGTGCCTAAATGTCACTTTCACAGCGAAATAAGCCCAGTTTGGCCCTGTTCACTTTTGCTTAGCAGAGTCTGTATCTTCAAAACTAGACACTCTGCAGGCCTATAAGCTTGGCTGGGGGCAGAGAAGCAGAGTCTGAGCAGCTACAGGAAGGATGGAGGGGTTCAGACAAGGTTTTCCAACTCCGTGCCTAAATGTCACTTTCACAGCGAAATAAGCCCAGTTTGGCCCTGTTCACTTTTGCTTAGCAGAGTCTGTATCTTCAAAACTAGACACTCTGCAGGCCTATAAGCTTGGCTGGGGGCAGAGAAGCAGAGTCTGAGCAGCTACAGGAAGGATGGAGGGGTTCAGACAAGGTTTTCCAACTCCGTGCCTAAATGTCACTTTCACAGCGAAATAAGCCCAGTTTGGCCCTGTTCACTTTTGCTTAGCAGAGTCTGTATCTTCAAAACTAGACACTCTGCAGGCCTATAAGCTTGGCTGGGGGCAGAGAAGCAGAGTCTGAGCAGCTACAGGAAGGATGGAGGGGTTCAGACAAGGTTTTCCAACTCCGTGCCTAAATGTCACTTTCACAGCGAAATAAGCCCAGTTTGGCCCTGTTCACTTTTGCTTAGCAGAGTCTGTATCTTCAAAACTAGACACTCTGCAGGCCTATAAGCTTGGCTGGGGGCAGAGAAGCAGAGTCTGAGCAGCTACAGGAAGGATGGAGGGGTTCAGACAAGGTTTTCCAACTCCGTGCCTAAATGTCACTTTCACAGCGAAATAAGCCCAGTTTGGCCCTGTTCACTTTTGCTTAGCAGAGTCTGTATCTTCAAAACTAGACACTCTGCAGGCCTATAAGCTTGGCTGGGGGCAGAGAAGCAGAGTCTGAGCAGCTACAGGAAGGATGGAGGGGTTCAGACAAGGTTTTCCAACTCCGTGCCTAAATGTCACTTTCACAGCGAAATAAGCCCAGTTTGGCCCTGTTCACTTTTGCTTAGCAGAGTCTGTATCTTCAAAACTAGACACTCTGCAGGCCTATAAGCTTGGCTGGGGGCAGAGAAGCAGAGTCTGAGCAGCTACAGGAAGGATGGAGGGGTTCAGACAAGGTTTTCCAACTCCGTGCCTAAATGTCACTTTCACAGCGAAATAAGCCCAGTTTGGCCCTGTTCACTTTTGCTTAGCAGAGTCTGTATCTTCAAAACTAGACACTCTGCAGGCCTATAAGCTTGGCTGGGGGCAGAGAAGCAGAGTCTGAGCAGCTACAGGAAGGATGGAGGGGTTCAGACAAGGTTTTCCAACTCCGTGCCTAAATGTCACTTTCACAGCGAAATAAGCCCAGTTTGGCCCTGTTCACTTTTGCTTAGCAGAGTCTGTATCTTCAAAACTAGACACTCTGCAGGCCTATAAGCTTGGCTGGGGGCAGAGAAGCAGAGTCTGAGCAGCTACAGGAAGGATGGAGGGGTTCAGACAAGGTTTTCCATGTCCGTGCCTAAATGTCACTTTCACAGCGAAATAAGCCCAGTTTGGCCCTGTTCACTTTTGCTTAGCAGAGTCTGTATCTTCAAAACTAGACACTCTGCAGGCCTATATCAGCCCAATATCAATATCAGCCCAATATCAATATCAGCCCAATATCAGCATCAGCCCAATATCAGCATCAGCCCAATATCAGCATCAGCCCAATATCAGCATCAGCCCAATATCAGCATCAGCCCAATATCAGCATCAGCCCAATATCAGCATCAGCCCAATATCAGCATCAGCCCAATATCAGCATCAGCCCAATATCAGCATCAGCCCAATATCAGCATCAGCCCAATATCAGCATCAGCCCAATATCAGCATCAGCCCAATATCAGCATCAGCCCAATATCAGCATCAGCCCAATATCAGCATCAGCCCAATATCAGCATCAGCCCAATATCAGCATCAGCCCAATATCAGCATCAGCCCAATATCAGCATCAGCCCAATATCAGCATCAGCCCAATATCAGCATCAGCCCAATATCAGCATCAGCCCAATATCAGCATCAGCCCAATATCAGCATCAGCCCAATATCAGCATCAGCCCAATATCAGCATCAGCCCAATATCAGCATCAGCCCAATATCAGCATCAGCCCAATATCAGCATCAGCCCAATATCAGCATCAGCCCAATATCAGCATCAGCCCAATATCAGCATCAGCCCAATATCAGCATCAGCCCAATATCAGCATCAGCCCAATATCAGCATCAGCCCAATATCAGCATCAGCCCAATATCAGCATCAGCCCAATATCAGCATCAGCCCAATATCAGCATCAGCCCAATATCAGCATCAGCCCAATATCAGCATCAGCCCAATATCAGCATCAGCCCAATATCAGCATCAGCCCAATATCAGCATCAGCCCAATATCAGCATCAGCCCAATATCAGCATCAGCCCAATATCAGCATCAGCCCAATATCAGCATCAGCCCAATATCAGCATCAGCCCAATATCAGCATCAGCCCAATATCAGCATCAGCCCAATATCAGCATCAGCCCAATATCAGCATCAGCCCAATATCAGCATCAGCCCAATATCAGCATCAGCCCTAGACACTCTGCAGGCCTATAAGCTTGGCTGGGGGCAGAGAAGCAGCCCAATATGATATAATATCAGCTGATGCTGATATTGGGCTGATGCTGATATTGGGCTGATGCTGATATTGGGCTGATGCTGATATTGGGCTGATGCTGATATTGGGCTGATGCTGATATTGGGCTGATGCTGATATTGGGCTGATGCTGATATTGGGCTGATGCTGATATTGGGCTGATGCTGATATTGGGCTGATGCTGATATTGGGCTGATGCTGATATTGGGCTGATGCTGATATTGGGCTGATGCTGATATTGGGCTGATGCTGATATTGGGCTGATGCTGATATTGGGCTGATGCTGATATTGGGCTGATGCTGATATTGGGCTGATGCTGATATTGGGCTGATGCTGATATTGGGCTGATGCTGATATTGGGCTGATGCTGATATTGGGCTGATGCTGATATTGGGCTGATGCTGATATTGGGCTGATGCTGATATTGGGCTGATGCTGATATTGGGCTGATGCTGATATTGGGCTGATGCTGATATTGGGCTGATGCTGATATTGGGCTGATGCTGATATTGGGCTGATGCTGATATTGGGCTGATGCTGATATTGGGCTGATGCTGATATTGGGCTGATGCTGATATTGGGCTGATGCTGATATTGGGCTGATGCTGATATTGGGCTGATGCTGATATTGGGCTGATGCTGATATTGGGCTGATGCTGATATTGGGCTGATGCTGATATTGGGCTGATGCTGATATTGGGCTGATGCTGATATTGGGCTGATGCTGATATTGGGCTGATGCTGATATTGGGCTGATGCTGATATTGGGCTGATGCTGATATTGGGCTGATGCTGATATTGGGCTGATGCTGATATTGGGCTGATGCTGATATTGGGCTGATGCTGATATTGGGCTGATGCTGATATTGGGCTGATGCTGATATTGGGCTGATGCTGATATTGGGCTGATGCTGATATTGGGCTGATGCTGATATTGGGCTGATGCTGATATTGGGCTGATGCTGATATTGGGCTGATGCTGATATTGGGCTGATGCTGATATTGGGCTGATGCTGATATTGGGCTGATGCTGATATTGGGCTGATGCTGATATTGGGCTGATGCTGATATTGGGCTGATGCTGATATTGGGCTGATGCTGATATTGGGCTGATGCTGATATTGGGCTGATGCTGATATTGGGCTGATGCTGATATTGGGCTGATGCTGATATTGGGCTGATGCTGATATTGGGCTGATGCTGATATTGGGCTGATGCTGATATTGGGCTGATGCTGATATTGGGCTGATGCTGATATTGGGCTGATGCTGATATTGGGCTGATGCTGATATTGGGCTGATGCTGATATTGGGCTGATGCTGATATTGGGCTGATGCTGATATTGGGCTGATGCTGATATTGGGCTGATGCTGATATTGGGCTGATGCTGATAGTCTGAGCAGCTACAGGAAGGATGGAGGGGTTCAGACAAGGTTTTCCAACTCCGTGCCTAAATGTCACTTTCACAGCGAAATAAGCCCAGTTTGGCCCTGTTCACTTTTGCTTAGCAGAGTCTGTATCTTCAAAACTAGACACTCTGCAGGCCTATAAGCTTGGCTGGGGGCAGAGAAGCAGAGTCTGAGCAGCTACAGGAAGGATGGAGGGGTTCAGACAAGGTTTTCCAACTCCGTGCCTAAATGTCACTTTCACAGCGAAATAAGCCCAGTTTGGCCCTGTTCACTTTTGCTTAGCAGAGTCTGTATCTTCAAAACTAGACACTCTGCAGGCCTATAAGCTTGGCTGGGGGCAGAGAAGCAGAGTCTGAGCAGCTACAGGAAGGATGGAGGGGTTCAGACAAGGTTTTCCAAGTCCGTGCCTAAATGTCACTTTCACAGCGAAATAAGCCCAGTTTGGCCCTGTTCACTTTTGCTTAGCAGAGTCTGTATCTTCAAAACTAGACACTCTGCAGGCCTATATCAGCCCAATATCAATATCAGCCCAATATCAATATCAGCCCAATATCAGCATCAGTTTTGAAGATACAGACTCTGCTAAGCAAAAGTGAACAGGGCCAAACTGGGCTTATTTCGCTGTGAAAGTGACATCGAAATTTCACAGCGAAATAAGCCCAGTTTGGCCCTGTTCACTTTTGCTTAGCAGAGTCTGTATCTTCAAAACTAGACACTCTGCAGGCCTATAAGCTTGGCTGGGGGCAGAGAAGCAGAGTCTGAGCAGCTACAGGAAGGATGGAGGGGTTCAGACAAGGTTTTCCAACTCCGTGCCTAAATGTCACTTTCACAGCGAAATAAGCCCAGTTTGGCCCTGTTCACTTTTGCTTAGCAGAGTCTGTATCTTCAAAACTAGACACTCTGCAGGCCTATAAGCTTGGCTGGGGGCAGAGAAGCAGAGTCTGAGCAGCTACAGGAAGGATGGAGGGGTTCAGACAAGGTTTTCCAACTCCGTGCCTAAATGTCACTTTCACAGCGAAATAAGCCCAGTTTGGCCCTGTTCACTTTTGCTTAGCAGAGTCTGTATCTTCAAAACTAGACACTCTGCAGGCCTATAAGCTTGGCTGGGGGCAGAGAAGCAGAGTCTGAGCAGCTACAGGAAGGATGGAGGGGTTCAGACAAGGTTTTCCAACTCCGTGCCTAAATGTCACTTTCACAGCGAAATAAGCCCAGTTTGGCCCTGTTCACTTTTGCTTAGCAGAGTCTGTATCTTCAAAACTAGACACTCTGCAGGCCTATAAGCTTGGCTGGGGGCAGAGAAGCAGAGTCTGAGCAGCTACAGGAAGGATGGAGGGGTTCAGACAAGGTTTTCCAACTCCGTGCCTAAATGTCACTTTCACAGCGAAATAAGCCCAGTTTGGCCCTGTTCACTTTTGCTTAGCAGAGTCTGTATCTTCAAAACTAGACACTCTGCAGGCCTATAAGCTTGGCTGGGGGCAGAGAAGCAGAGTCTGAGCAGCTACAGGAAGGATGGAGGGGTTCAGACAAGGTTTTCCAACTCCGTGCCTAAATGTCACTTTCACAGCGAAATAAGCCCAGTTTGGCCCTGTTCACTTTTGCTTAGCAGAGTCTGTATCTTCAAAACTAGACACTCTGCAGGCCTATAAGCTTGGCTGGGGGCAGAGAAGCAGAGTCTGAGCAGCTACAGGAAGGATGGAGGGGTTCAGACAAGGTTTTCCAACTCCGTGCCTAAATGTCACTTTCACAGCGAAATAAGCCCAGTTTGGCCCTGTTCACTTTTGCTTAGCAGAGTCTGTATCTTCAAAACTAGACACTCTGCAGGCCTATAAGCTTGGCTGGGGGCAGAGAAGCAGAGTCTGAGCAGCTACAGGAAGGATGGAGGGGTTCAGACAAGGTTTTCCAACTCCGTGCCTAAATGTCACTTTCACAGCGAAATAAGCCCAGTTTGGCCCTGTTCACTTTTGCTTAGCAGAGTCTGTATCTTCAAAACTAGACACTCTGCAGGCCTATAAGCTTGGCTGGGGGCAGAGAAGCAGAGTCTGAGCAGCTACAGGAAGGATGGAGGGGTTCAGACAAGGTTTTCCAACTCCGTGCCTAAATGTCACTTTCACAGCGAAATAAGCCCAGTTTGGCCCTGTTCACTTTTGCTTAGCAGAGTCTGTATCTTCAAAACTAGACACTCTGCAGGCCTATAAGCTTGGCTGGGGGCAGAGAAGCAGAGTCTGAGCAGCTACAGGAAGGATGGAGGGGTTCAGACAAGGTTTTCCAACTCCGTGCCTAAATGTCACTTTCACAGCGAAATAAGCCCAGTTTGGCCCTGTTCACTTTTGCTTAGCAGAGTCTGTATCTTCAAAACTAGACACTCTGCAGGCCTATAAGCTTGGCTGGGGGCAGAGAAGCAGAGTCTGAGCAGCTACAGGAAGGATGGAGGGGTTCAGACAAGGTTTTCCAACTCCGTGCCTAAATGTCACTTTCACAGCGAAATAAGCCCAGTTTGGCCCTGTTCACTTTTGCTTAGCAGAGTCTGCAGGCCTATAAGCTTGGCTGGGGGCAGAGAAGCAGAGTCTGAGCAGCTACAGGAAGGATGGAGGGGTTCAGACAAGGTTTTCCAACTCCGTGCCTAAATGTCACTTTCACAGCGAAATAAGCCCAGTTTGGCCCTGTTCACTTTTGCTTAGCAGAGTCTGTATCTTCAAAACTAGACACTCTGCAGGCCTATAAGCTTGGCTGGGGGCAGAGAAGCAGAGTCTGAGCAGCTACAGGAAGGATGGAGGGGTTCAGACAAGGTTTTCCAACTCCGTGCCTAAATGTCACTTTCACAGCGAAATAAGCCCAGTTTGGCCCTGTTCACTTTTGCTTAGCAGAGTCTGTATCTTCAAAACTAGACACTCTGCAGGCCTATAAGCTTGGCTGGGGGCAGAGAAGCAGAGTCTGAGCAGCTACAGGAAGGATGGAGGGGTTCAGACAAGGTTTTCCAACTCCGTGCCTAAATGTCACTTTCACAGCGAAATAAGCCCAGTTTGGCCCTGTTCACTTTTGCTTAGCAGAGTCTGTATCTTCAAAACTAGACACTCTGCAGGCCTATAAGCTTGGCTGGGGGCAGAGAAGCAGAGTCTGAGCAGCTACAGGAAGGATGGAGGGGTTCAGACAAGGTTTTCCAACTCCGTGCCTAAATGTCACTTTCACAGCGAAATAAGCCCAGTTTGGCCCTGTTCACTTTTGCTTAGCAGAGTCTGTATCTTCAAAACTAGACACTCTGCAGGCCTATAAGCTTGGCTGGGGGCAGAGAAGCAGAGTCTGAGCAGCTACAGGAAGGATGGAGGGGTTCAGACAAGGTTTTCCAACTCCGTGCCTAAATGTCACTTTCACAGCGAAATAAGCCCAGTTTGGCCCTGTTCACTTTTGCTTAGCAGAGTCTGTATCTTCAAAACTAGACACTCTGCAGGCCTATAAGCTTGGCTGGGGGCAGAGAAGCAGAGTCTGAGCAGCTACAGGAAGGATGGAGGGGTTCAGACAAGGTTTTCCAACTCCGTGCCTAAATGTCACTTTCACAGCGAAATAAGCCCAGTTTGGCCCTGTTCACTTTTGCTTAGCAGAGTCTGTATCTTCAAAACTAGACACTCTGCAGGCCTATAAGCTTGGCTGGGGGCAGAGAAGCAGAGTCTGAGCAGCTACAGGAAGGATGGAGGGGTTCAGACAAGGTTTTCCAACTCCGTGCCTAAATGTCACTTTCACAGCGAAATAAGCCCAGTTTGGCCCTGTTCACTTTTGCTTAGCAGAGTCTGTATCTTCAAAACTAGACACTCTGCAGGCCTATAAGCTTGGCTGGGGGCAGAGAAGCAGAGTCTGAGCAGCTACAGGAAGGATGGAGGGGTTCAGACAAGGTTTTCCAACTCCGTGCCTAAATGTCACTTTCACAGCGAAATAAGCCCAGTTTGGCCCTGTTCACTTTTGCTTAGCAGAGTCTGTATCTTCAAAACTAGACACTCTGCAGGCCTATAAGCTTGGCTGGGGGCAGAGAAGCAGAGTCTGAGCAGCTACAGGAAGGATGGAGGGGTTCAGACAAGGTTTTCCAACTCCGTGCCTAAATGTCACTTTCACAGCGAAATAAGCCCAGTTTGGCCCTGTTCACTTTTGCTTAGCAGAGTCTGTATCTTCAAAACTAGACACTCTGCAGGCCTATAAGCTTGGCTGGGGGCAGAGAAGCAGAGTCTGAGCAGCTACAGGAAGGATGGAGGGGTTCAGACAAGGTTTTCCAACTCCGTGCCTAAATGTCACTTTCACAGCGAAATAAGCCCAGTTTGGCCCTGTTCACTTTTGCTTAGCAGAGTCTGTATCTTCAAAACTAGACACTCTGCAGGCCTATAAGCTTGGCTGGGGGCAGAGAAGCAGAGTCTGAGCAGCTACAGGAAGGATGGAGGGGTTCAGACAAGGTTTTCCAACTCCGTGCCTAAATGTCACTTTCACAGCGAAATAAGCCCAGTTTGGCCCTGTTCACTTTTGCTTAGCAGAGTCTGTATCTTCAAAACTAGACACTCTGCAGGCCTATAAGCTTGGCTGGGGGCAGAGAAGCAGAGTCTGAGCAGCTACAGGAAGGATGGAGGGGTTCAGACAAGGTTTTCCAACTCCGTGCCTAAATGTCACTTTCACAGCGAAATAAGCCCAGTTTGGCCCTGTTCACTTTTGCTTAGCAGAGTCTGTATCTTCAAAACTAGACACTCTGCAGGCCTATAAGCTTGGCTGGGGGCAGAGAAGCAGAGTCTGAGCAGCTACAGGAAGGATGGAGGGGTTCAGACAAGGTTTTCCAACTCCGTGCCTAAATGTCACTTTCACAGCGAAATAAGCCCAGTTTGGCCCTGTTCACTTTTGCTTAGCAGAGTCTGTATCTTCAAAACTAGACACTCTGCAGGCCTATAAGCTTGGCTGGGGGCAGAGAAGCAGAGTCTGAGCAGCTACAGGAAGGATGGAGGGGTTCAGACAAGGTTTTCCAACTCCGTGCCTAAATGTCACTTTCACAGCGAAATAAGCCCAGTTTGGCCCTGTTCACTTTTGCTTAGCAGAGTCTGTATCTTCAAAACTAGACACTCTGCAGGCCTATAAGCTTGGCTGGGGGCAGAGAAGCAGAGTCTGAGCAGCTACAGGAAGGATGGAGGGGTTCAGACAAGGTTTTCCAACTCCGTGCCTAAATGTCACTTTCACAGCGAAATAAGCCCAGTTTGGCCCTGTTCACTTTTGCTTAGCAGAGTCTGTATCTTCAAAACTAGACACTCTGCAGGCCTATAAGCTTGGCTGGGGGCAGAGAAGCAGAGTCTGAGCAGCTACAGGAAGGATGGAGGGGTTCAGACAAGGTTTTCCAACTCCGTGCCTAAATGTCACTTTCACAGCGAAATAAGCCCAGTTTGGCCCTGTTCACTTTTGCTTAGCAGAGTCTGTATCTTCAAAACTAGACACTCTGCAGGCCTATAAGCTTGGCTGGGGGCAGAGAAGCAGAGTCTGAGCAGCTACAGGAAGGATGGAGGGGTTCAGACAAGGTTTTCCAACTCCGTGCCTAAATGTCACTTTCACAGCGAAATAAGCCCAGTTTGGCCCTGTTCACTTTTGCTTAGCAGAGTCTGTATCTTCAAAACTAGACACTCTGCAGGCCTATAAGCTTGGCTGGGGGCAGAGAAGCAGAGTCTGAGCAGCTACAGGAAGGATGGAGGGGTTCAGACAAGGTTTTCCAACTCCGTGCCTAAATGTCACTTTCACAGCGAAATAAGCCCAGTTTGGCCCTGTTCACTTTTGCTTAGCAGAGTCTGTATCTTCAAAACTAGACACTCTGCAGGCCTATAAGCTTGGCTGGGGGCAGAGAAGCAGAGTCTGAGCAGCTACAGGAAGGATGGAGGGGTTCAGACAAGGTTTTCCAACTCCGTGCCTAAATGTCACTTTCACAGCGAAATAAGCCCAGTTTGGCCCTGTTCACTTTTGCTTAGCAGAGTCTGTATCTTCAAAACTAGACACTCTGCAGGCCTATAAGCTTGGCTGGGGGCAGAGAAGCAGAGTCTGAGCAGCTACAGGAAGGATGGAGGGGTTCAGACAAGGTTTTCCAACTCCGTGCCTAAATGTCACTTTCACAGCGAAATAAGCCCAGTTTGGCCCTGTTCACTTTTGCTTAGCAGAGTCTGTATCTTCAAAACTAGACACTCTGCAGGCCTATAAGCTTGGCTGGGGGCAGAGAAGCAGAGTCTGAGCAGCTACAGGAAGGATGGAGGGGTTCAGACAAGGTTTTCCAACTCCGTGCCTAAATGTCACTTTCACAGCGAAATAAGCCCAGTTTGGCCCTGTTCACTTTTGCTTAGCAGAGTCTGTATCTTCAAAACTAGACACTCTGCAGGCCTATAAGCTTGGCTGGGGACAGAGAAGCAGAGTCTGAGCAGCTACAGGAAGGATGGAGGGGTTCAGACAAGGTTTTCCAACTCCGTGCCTAAATGTCACTTTCACAGCGAAATAAGCCCAGTTTGGCCCTGTTCACTTTTGCTTAGCAGAGTCTGTATCTTCAAAACTAGACACTCTGCAGGCCTATAAGCTTGGCTGGGGGCAGAGAAGCAGAGTCTGAGCAGCTACAGGAAGGATGGAGGGGTTCAGACAAGGTTTTCCAAGTCCGTGCCTAAATGTCACTTTCACAGCGAAATAAGCCCAGTTTGGCCCTGTTCACTTTTGCTTAGCAGAGTCTGTATCTTCAAAACTAGACACTCTGCAGGCCTATAAGCTTGGCTGGGGGCAGAGAAGCAGAGTCTGAGCAGCTACAGGAAGGATGGAGGGGTTCAGACAAGGTTTTCCAACTCCGTGCCTAAATGTCACTTTCACAGCGAAATAAGCCCAGTTTGGCCCTGTTCACTTTTGCTTAGCAGAGTCTGTATCTTCAAAACTAGACACTCTGCAGGCCTATAAGCTTGGCTGGGGGCAGAGAAGCAGAGTCTGAGCAGCTACAGGAAGGATGGAGGGGTTCAGACAAGGTTTTCCAACTCCGTGCCTAAATGTCACTTTCACAGCGAAATAAGCCCAGTTTGGCCCTGTTCACTTTTGCTTAGCAGAGTCTGTATCTTCAAAACTAGACACTCTGCAGGCCTATAAGCTTGGCTGGGGGCAGAGAAGCAGAGTCTGAGCAGCTACAGGAAGGATGGAGGGGTTCAGACAAGGTTTTCCAACTCCGTGCCTAAATGTCACTTTCACAGCGAAATAAGCCCAGTTTGGCCCTGTTCACTTTTGCTTAGCAGAGTCTGTATCTTCAAAACTAGACACTCTGCAGGCCTATAAGCTTGGCTGGGGGCAGAGAAGCAGAGTCTGAGCAGCTACAGGAAGGATGGAGGGGTTCAGACAAGGTTTTCCAAGTCCGTGCCTAAATGTCACTTTCACAGCGAAATAAGCCCAGTTTGGCCCTGTTCACTTTTGCTTAGCAGAGTCTGTATCTTCAAAACTAGACACTCTGCAGGCCTATATCAGCCCAATATCAATATCAGCCCAATATCAATATCAGCCCAATATCAGCATCAGCCCAATATCAGCATCAGCCCAATATCAGCATCAGCCCAATATCAGCATCAGCCCAATATCAGCATCAGCCCAATATCAGCATCAGCCCAATATCAGCATCAGCCCAATATCAGCATCAGCCCAATATCAGCATCAGCCCAATATCAGCATCAGCCCAATATCAGCATCAGCCCAATATCAGCATCAGCCCAATATCAGCATCAGCCCAATATCAGCATCAGCCCAATATCAGCATCAGCCCAATATCAGCATCAGCCCAATATCAGCATCAGCCCAATATCAGCATCAGCCCAATATCAGCATCAGCCCAATATCAGCATCAGCCCAATATCAGCATCAGCCCAATATCAGCATCAGCCCAATATCAGCATCAGCCCAATATCAGCATCAGCCCAATATCAGCATCAGCCCAATATCAGCATCAGCCCAATATCAGCATCAGCCCAATATCAGCATCAGCCCAATATCAGCATCAGCCCAATATCAGCATCAGCCCAATATCAGCATCAGCCCAATATCAGCATCAGCCCAATATCAGCATCAGCCCAATATCAGCATCAGCCCAATATCAGCATCAGCCCAATATCAGCATCAGCCCAATATCAGCATCAGCCCAATATCAGCATCAGCCCAATATCAGCATCAGCCCAATATCAGCATCAGCCCAATATCAGCATCAGCCCAATATCAGCATCAGCCCAATATCAGCATCAGCCCAATATCAGCATCAGCCCAATATCAGCATCAGCCCAATATCAGCATCAGCCCAATATCAGCATCAGCCCAATATCAGCATCAGCCCAATATCAGCATCAGCCCAATATCAGCATCAGCCCAATATCAGCATCAGCCCAATATCAGCATCAGCCCAATATCAGCATCAGCCCAATATCAGCATCAGCCCAATATCAGCATCAGCCCAATATCAGCATCAGCCCAATATCAGCATCAGCCCAATATCAGCATCAGCCCAATATCAGCATCAGCCCAATATCAGCATCAGCCCAATATCAGCATCAGCCCAATATCAGCATCAGCCCAATATCAGCATCAGCCCAATATCAGCATCAGCCCAATATCAGCATCAGCTGATATTATATCATATTGGGCTGCTTCTCTGCCCCCAGCCAAGCTTATAGGCCTGCAGAGTGTCTAGGGCTGATGCTGATATTGGGCTGATGCTGATATTGGGCTGATGCTGATATTGGGCTGATGCTGATATTGGGCTGATGCTGATATTGGGCTGATGCTGATATTGGGCTGATGCTGATATTGGGCTGATGCTGATATTGGGCTGATGCTGATATTGGGCTGATGCTGATATTGGGCTGATGCTGATATTGGGCTGATGCTGATATTGGGCTGATGCTGATATTGGGCTGATGCTGATATTGGGCTGATGCTGATATTGGGCTGATGCTGATATTGGGCTGATGCTGATATTGGGCTGATGCTGATATTGGGCTGATGCTGATATTGGGCTGATGCTGATATTGGGCTGATGCTGATATTGGGCTGATGCTGATATTGGGCTGATGCTGATATTGGGCTGATGCTGATATTGGGCTGATGCTGATATTGGGCTGATGCTGATATTGGGCTGATGCTGATATTGGGCTGATGCTGATATTGGGCTGATGCTGATATTGGGCTGATGCTGATATTGGGCTGATGCTGATATTGGGCTGATGCTGATATTGGGCTGATGCTGATATTGGGCTGATGCTGATATTGGGCTGATGCTGATATTGGGCTGATGCTGATATTGGGCTGATGCTGATATTGGGCTGATGCTGATATTGGGCTGATGCTGATATTGGGCTGATGCTGATATTGGGCTGATGCTGATATTGGGCTGATGCTGATATTGGGCTGATGCTGATATTGGGCTGATGCTGATATTGGGCTGATGCTGATATTGGGCTGATGCTGATATTGGGCTGATGCTGATATTGGGCTGATGCTGATATTGGGCTGATGCTGATATTGGGCTGATGCTGATATTGGGCTGATGCTGATATTGGGCTGATGCTGATATTGGGCTGATGCTGATATTGGGCTGATGCTGATATTGGGCTGATGCTGATATTGGGCTGATATTGATATTGGGCTGATATTGATATTGGGCTGATATAGGCCTGCAGAGTGTCTAGTTTTGAAGATACAGACTCTGCTAAGCAAAAGTGAACAGGGCCAAACTGGGCTTATTTCGCTGTGAAAGTGACATTTAGGCACGGACTTGGAAAACCTTGTCTGAACCCCTCCATCCTTCCTGTAGCTGCTCAGACTCTGCTTCTCTGCCCCCAGCCAAGCTTATAGGCCTGCAGAGTGTCTAGTTTTGAAGATACAGACTCTGCTAAGCAAAAGTGAACAGGGCCAAACTGGGCTTATTTCGCTGTGAAAGTGACATTTAGGCACGGAGTTGGAAAACCTTGTCTGAACCCCTCCATCCTTCCTGTAGCTGCTCAGACTCTGCTTCTCTGCCCCCAGCCAAGCTTATAGGCCTGCAGAGTGTCTAGTTTTGAAGATACAGACTCTGCTAAGCAAAAGTGAACAGGGCCAAACTGGGCTTATTTCGCTGTGAAAGTGACATTTAGGCACGGAGTTGGAAAACCTTGTCTGAACCCCTCCATCCTTCCTGTAGCTGCTCAGACTCTGCTTCTCTGCCCCCAGCCAAGCTTATAGGCCTGCAGAGTGTCTAGTTTTGAAGATACAGACTCTGCTAAGCAAAAGTGAACAGGGCCAAACTGGGCTTATTTCGCTGTGAAAGTGACATTTAGGCACGGAGTTGGAAAACCTTGTCTGAACCCCTCCATCCTTCCTGTAGCTGCTCAGACTCTGCTTCTCTGCCCCCAGCCAAGCTTATAGGCCTGCAGAGTGTCTAGTTTTGAAGATACAGACTCTGCTAAGCAAAAGTGAACAGGGCCAAACTGGGCTTATTTCGCTGTGAAAGTGACATTTAGGCACGGAGTTGGAAAACCTTGTCTGAACCCCTCCATCCTTCCTGTAGCTGCTCAGACTCTGCTTCTCTGCCCCCAGCCAAGCTTATAGGCCTGCAGAGTGTCTAGTTTTGAAGATACAGACTCTGCTAAGCAAAAGTGAACAGGGCCAAACTGGGCTTATTTCGCTGTGAAAGTGACATTTAGGCACGGAGTTGGAAAACCTTGTCTGAACCCCTCCATCCTTCCTGTAGCTGCTCAGACTCTGCTTCTCTGCCCCCAGCCAAGCTTATAGGCCTGCAGAGTGTCTAGTTTTGAAGATACAGACTCTGCTAAGCAAAAGTGAACAGGGCCAAACTGGGCTTATTTCGCTGTGAAAGTGACATTTAGGCACGGAGTTGGAAAACCTTGTCTGAACCCCTCCATCCTTCCTGTAGCTGCTCAGACTCTGCTTCTCTGCCCCCAGCCAAGCTTATAGGCCTGCAGAGTGTCTAGTTTTGAAGATACAGACTCTGCTAAGCAAAAGTGAACAGGGCCAAACTGGGCTTATTTCGCTGTGAAAGTGACATTTAGGCACGGAGTTGGAAAACCTTGTCTGAACCCCTCCATCCTTCCTGTAGCTGCTCAGACTCTGCTTCTCTGCCCCCAGCCAAGCTTATAGGCCTGCAGAGTGTCTAGTTTTGAAGATACAGACTCTGCTAAGCAAAAGTGAACAGGGCCAAACTGGGCTTATTTCGCTGTGAAAGTGACATTTAGGCACGGAGTTGGAAAACCTTGTCTGAACCCCTCCATCCTTCCTGTAGCTGCTCAGACTCTGCTTCTCTGCCCCCAGCCAAGCTTATAGGCCTGCAGAGTGTCTAGTTTTGAAGATACAGACTCTGCTAAGCAAAAGTGAACAGGGCCAAACTGGGCTTATTTCGCTGTGAAAGTGACATTTAGGCACGGAGTTGGAAAACCTTGTCTGAACCCCTCCATCCTTCCTGTAGCTGCTCAGACTCTGCTTCTCTGCCCCCAGCCAAGCTTATAGGCCTGCAGAGTGTCTAGTTTTGAAGATACAGACTCTGCTAAGCAAAAGTGAACAGGGCCAAACTGGGCTTATTTCGCTGTGAAAGTGACATTTAGGCACGGAGTTGGAAAACCTTGTCTGAACCCCTCCATCCTTCCTGTAGCTGCTCAGACTCTGCTTCTCTGCCCCCAGCCAAGCTTATAGGCCTGCAGAGTGTCTAGTTTTGAAGATACAGACTCTGCTAAGCAAAAGTGAACAGGGCCAAACTGGGCTTATTTCGCTGTGAAAGTGACATTTAGGCACGGAGTTGGAAAACCTTGTCTGAACCCCTCCATCCTTCCTGTAGCTGCTCAGACTCTGCTTCTCTGCCCCCAGCCAAGCTTATAGGCCTGCAGAGTGTCTAGTTTTGAAGATACAGACTCTGCTAAGCAAAAGTGAACAGGGCCAAACTGGGCTTATTTCGCTGTGAAAGTGACATTTAGGCACGGAGTTGGAAAACCTTGTCTGAACCCCTCCATCCTTCCTGTAGCTGCTCAGACTCTGCTTCTCTGCCCCCAGCCAAGCTTATAGGCCTGCAGAGTGTCTAGTTTTGAAGATACAGACTCTGCTAAGCAAAAGTGAACAGGGCCAAACTGGGCTTATTTCGCTGTGAAAGTGACATTTAGGCACGGAGTTGGAAAACCTTGTCTGAACCCCTCCATCCTTCCTGTAGCTGCTCAGACTCTGCTTCTCTGCCCCCAGCCAAGCTTATAGGCCTGCAGAGTGTCTAGTTTTGAAGATACAGACTCTGCTAAGCAAAAGTGAACAGGGCCAAACTGGGCTTCTTTCGCTGTGAAAGTGACATTTAGGCACGGAGTTGGAAAACCTTGTCTGAACCCCTCCATCCTTCCTGTAGCTGCTCAGACTCTGCTTCTCTGCCCCCAGCCAAGCTTATAGGCCTGCAGAGTGTCTAGTTTTGAAGATACAGACTCTGCTAAGCAAAAGTGAACAGGGCCAAACTGGGCTTATTTCGCTGTGAAAGTGACATTTAGGCACGGAGTTGGAAAACCTTGTCTGAACCCCTCCATCCTTCCTGTAGCTGCTCAGACTCTGCTTCTCTGCCCCCAGCCAAGCTTATAGGCCTGCAGAGTGTCTAGTTTTGAAGATACAGACTCTGCTAAGCAAAAGTGAACAGGGCCAAACTGGGCTTATTTCGCTGTGAAAGTGACATTTAGGCACGGAGTTGGAAAACCTTGTCTGAACCCCTCCATCCTTCCTGTAGCTGCTCAGACTCTGCTTCTCTGCCCCCAGCCAAGCTTATAGGCCTGCAGAGTGTCTAGTTTTGAAGATACAGACTCTGCTAAGCAAAAGTGAACAGGGCCAAACTGGGCTTATTTCGCTGTGAAAGTGACATTTAGGCACGGAGTTGGAAAACCTTGTCTGAACCCCTCCATCCTTCCTGTAGCTGCTCAGACTCTGCTTCTCTGCCCCCAGCCAAGCTTATAGGCCTGCAGAGTGTCTAGTTTTGAAGATACAGACTCTGCTAAGCAAAAGTGAACAGGGCCAAACTGGGCTTATTTCGCTGTGAAAGTGACATTTAGGCACGGAGTTGGAAAACCTTGTCTGAACCCCTCCATCCTTCCTGTAGCTGCTCAGACTCTGCTTCTCTGCCCCCAGCCAAGCTTATAGGCCTGCAGAGTGTCTAGTTTTGAAGATACAGACTCTGCTAAGCAAAAGTGAACAGGGCCAAACTGGGCTTATTTCGCTGTGAAAGTGACATTTAGGCACGGAGTTGGAAAACCTTGTCTGAACCCCTCCATCCTTCCTGTAGCTGCTCAGACTCTGCTTCTCTGCCCCCAGCCAAGCTTATAGGCCTGCAGAGTGTCTAGTTTTGAAGATACAGACTCTGCTAAGCAAAAGTGAACAGGGCCAAACTGGGCTTATTTCGCTGTGAAAGTGACATTTAGGCACGGAGTTGGAAAACCTTGTCTGAACCCCTCCATCCTTCCTGTAGCTGCTCAGACTCTGCTTCTCTGCCCCCAGCCAAGCTTATAGGCCTGCAGAGTGTCTAGTTTTGAAGATACAGACTCTGCTAAGCAAAAGTGAACAGGGCCAAACTGGGCTTATTTCGCTGTGAAATTTCGATGTCACTTTCACAGCGAAATAAGCCCAGTTTGGCCCTGTTCACTTTTGCTTAGCAGAGTCTGTATCTTCAAAACTAGACACTCTGCAGGCCTATAAGCTTGGCTGGGGGCAGAGAAGCAGAGTCTGAGCAGCTACAGGAAGGATGGAGGGGTTCAGACAAGGTTTTCCAACTCCGTGCCTAAATGTCACTTTCACAGCGAAATAAGCCCAGTTTGGCCCTGTTCACTTTTGCTTAGCAGAGTCTGTATCTTCAAAACTAGACACTCTGCAGGCCTATAAGCTTGGCTGGGGGCAGAGAAGCAGAGTCTGAGCAGCTACAGGAAGGATGGAGGGGTTCAGACAAGGTTTTCCAACTCCGTGCCTAAATGTCACTTTCACAGCGAAATAAGCCCAGTTTGGCCCTGTTCACTTTTGCTTAGCAGAGTCTGTATCTTCAAAACTAGACACTCTGCAGGCCTATAAGCTTGGCTGGGGGCAGAGAAGCAGAGTCTGAGCAGCTACAGGAAGGATGGAGGGGTTCAGACAAGGTTTTCCAACTCCGTGCCTAAATGTCACTTTCACAGCGAAATAAGCCCAGTTTGGCCCTGTTCACTTTTGCTTAGCAGAGTCTGTATCTTCAAAACTAGACACTCTGCAGGCCTATAAGCTTGGCTGGGGGCAGAGAAGCAGAGTCTGAGCAGCTACAGGAAGGATGGAGGGGTTCAGACAAGGTTTTCCAACTCCGTGCCTAAATGTCACTTTCACAGCGAAATAAGCCCAGTTTGGCCCTGTTCACTTTTGCTTAGCAGAGTCTGTATCTTCAAAACTAGACACTCTGCAGGCCTATAAGCTTGGCTGGGGGCAGAGAAGCAGAGTCTGAGCAGCTACAGGAAGGATGGAGGGGTTCAGACAAGGTTTTCCAACTCCGTGCCTAAATGTCACTTTCACAGCGAAATAAGCCCAGTTTGGCCCTGTTCACTTTTGCTTAGCAGAGTCTGTATCTTCAAAACTAGACACTCTGCAGGCCTATAAGCTTGGCTGGGGGCAGAGAAGCAGAGTCTGAGCAGCTACAGGAAGGATGGAGGGGTTCAGACAAGGTTTTCCAACTCCGTGCCTAAATGTCACTTTCACAGCGAAATAAGCCCAGTTTGGCCCTGTTCACTTTTGCTTAGCAGAGTCTGTATCTTCAAAACTAGACACTCTGCAGGCCTATAAGCTTGGCTGGGGGCAGAGAAGCAGAGTCTGAGCAGCTACAGGAAGGATGGAGGGGTTCAGACAAGGTTTTCCAAGTCCGTGCCTAAATGTCACTTTCACAGCGAAATAAGCCCAGTTTGGCCCTGTTCACTTTTGCTTAGCAGAGTCTGTATCTTCAAAACTAGACACTCTGCAGGCCTATATCAGCCCAATATCAATATCAGCCCAATATCAATATCAGCCCAATATCAGCATCAGCCCAATATCAGCATCAGCCCAATATCAGCATCAGCCCAATATCAGCATCAGCCCAATATCAGCATCAGCCCAATATCAGCATCAGCCCAATATCAGCATCAGCCCAATATCAGCATCAGCCCAATATCAGCATCAGCCCAATATCAGCATCAGCCCAATATCAGCATCAGCCCAATATCAGCATCAGCCCAATATCAGCATCAGCCCAATATCAGCATCAGCCCAATATCAGCATCAGCCCAATATCAGCATCAGCCCAATATCAGCATCAGCCCAATATCAGCATCAGCCCAATATCAGCATCAGCCCAATATCAGCATCAGCCCAATATCAGCATCAGCCCAATATCAGCATCAGCCCAATATCAGCATCAGCCCAATATCAGCATCAGCCCAATATCAGCATCAGCCCAATATCAGCATCAGCCCAATATCAGCATCAGCCCAATATCAGCATCAGCCCAATATCAGCATCAGCCCAATATCAGCATCAGCCCAATATCAGCATCAGCCCAATATCAGCATCAGCCCAATATCAGCATCAGCCCAATATCAGCATCAGCCCAATATCAGCATCAGCCCAATATCAGCATCAGCCCAATATCAGCATCAGCCCAATATCAGCATCAGCCCAATATCAGCATCAGCCCAATATCAGCATCAGCCCAATATCAGCATCAGCCCAATATCAGCATCAGCCCAATATCAGCATCAGCCCAATATCAGCATCAGCCCAATATCAGCATCAGCCCAATATCAGCATCAGCCCAATATCAGCATCAGCCCAATATCAGCATCAGCCCAATATCAGCATCAGCCCAGCATCAGCCCAATATCAGCATCAGCCCAATATCAGCATCAGCCCAATATCAGCATCAGCCCAATATCAGCATCAGCCCAATATCAGCATCAGCCCAATATCAGCATCAGCCCAATATCAGCATCAGCCCAATATCAGCATCAGCCCAATATCAGCATCAGCCCAATATCAGCATCAGCCCAATATCAGCATCAGCCCAATATCAGCATCAGCCCAATATCAGCATCAGCCCAATATCAGCATCAGCCCAATATCAGCATCAGCCCAATATCAGCATCAGCCCAATATCAGCATCAGCCCAATATCAGCATCAGCCCAATATCAGCATCAGCCCAATATCAGCATCAGCCCAATATCAGCATCAGCCCAATATCAGCATCAGCCCAATATCAGCATCAGCCCAATATCAGCATCAGCCCAATATCAGCATCAGCCCTAGACACTCTGCAGGCCTATAAGCTTGGCTGGGGGCAGAGAAGCAGCCCAATATGATATAATATCAGCTGATGCTGATATTGGGCTGATGCTGATATTGGGCTGATGCTGATATTGGGCTGATGCTGATATTGGGCTGATGCTGATATTGGGCTGATGCTGATATTGGGCTGATGCTGATATTGGGCTGATGCTGATATTGGGCTGATGCTGATATTGGGCTGATGCTGATATTGGGCTGATGCTGATATTGGGCTGATGCTGATATTGGGCTGATGCTGATATTGGGCTGATGCTGATATTGGGCTGATGCTGATATTGGGCTGATGCTGATATTGGGCTGATGCTGATATTGAGCTGATGCTGATATTGGGCTGATGCTGATATTGGGCTGATGCTGATATTGGGCTGATGCTGATATTGGGCTGATGCTGATATTGGGCTGATGCTGATATTGGGCTGATGCTGATATTGGGCTGATGCTGATATTGGGCTGATGCTGATATTGGGCTGATGCTGATATTGGGCTGATGCTGATATTGGGCTGATGCTGATATTGGGCTGATGCTGATATTGGGCTGATGCTGATATTGGGCTGATGCTGATATTGGGCTGATGCTGATATTGGGCTGATGCTGATATTGGGCTGATGCTGATATTGGGCTGATGCTGATATTGGGCTGATGCTGATATTGGGCTGATGCTGATATTGGGCTGATGCTGATATTGGGCTGATGCTGATATTGGGCTGATGCTGATATTGGGCTGATGCTGATATTGGGCTGATGCTGATATTGGGCTGATGCTGATATTGGGCTGATGCTGATATTGGGCTGATGCTGATATTGGGCTGATGCTGATATTGGGCTGATGCTGATATTGGGCTGATGCTGATATTGGGCTGATGCTGATATTGGGCTGATGCTGATATTGGGCTGATGCTGATATTGGGCTGATGCTGATATTGGGCTGATGCTGATATTGGGCTGATGCTGATATTGGGCTGATGCTGATATTGGGCTGATGCTGATATTGGGCTGATGCTGATATTGGGCTGATGCTGATATTGGGCTGATGCTGATATTGGGCTGATGCTGATATTGGGCTGATGCTGATATTGGGCTGATGCTGATATTGGGCTGATGCTGATATTGGGCTGATGCTGATATTGGGCTGATGCTGATATTGGGCTGATGCTGATATTGGGCTGATGCTGATATTGGGCTGATGCTGATATTGGGCTGATGCTGATATTGGGCTGATGCTGATATTGGGCTGATGCTGATATTGGGCTGATGCTGATATTGGGCTGATGCTGATATTGGGCTGATGCTGATATTGGGCTGATGCTGATATTGGGCTGATGCTGATATTGGGCTGATGCTGATATTGGGCTGATGCTGATATTGGGCTGATGCTGATATTGGGCTGATGCTGATATTGGGCTGATGCTGATATTGGGCTGATGCTGATATTGGGCTGATGCTGATATTGGGCTGATGCTGATATTGGGCTGATGCTGATATTGGGCTGATGCTGATATTGGGCTGATGCTGATATTGGGCTGATATTGATATTGGGCTGATATTGATATTGGGCTGATATAGGCCTGCAGAGTGTCTAGTTTTGAAGATACAGACTCTGCTAAGCAAAAGTGAACAGGGCCAAACTGGGCTTATTTCGCTGTGAAAGTGACATTTAGGCACGGACTTGGAAAACCTTGTCTGAACCCCTCCATCCTTCCTGTAGCTGCTCAGACTCTGCTTCTCTGCCCCCAGCCAAGCTTATAGGCCTGCAGAGTGTCTAGTTTTGAAGATACAGACTCTGCTAAGCAAAAGTGAACAGGGCCAAACTGGGCTTATTTCGCTGTGAAAGTGACATTTAGGCACGGAGTTGGAAAACCTTGTCTGAACCCCTCCATCCTTCCTGTAGCTGCTCAGACTCTGCTTCTCTGCCCCCAGCCAAGCTTATAGGCCTGCAGAGTGTCTAGTTTTGAAGATACAGACTCTGCTAAGCAAAAGTGAACAGGGCCAAACTGGGCTTATTTCGCTGTGAAAGTGACATTTAGGCACGGAGTTGGAAAACCTTGTCTGAACCCCTCCATCCTTCCTGTAGCTGCTCAGACTCTGCTTCTCTGCCCCCAGCCAAGCTTATAGGCCTGCAGAGTGTCTAGTTTTGAAGATACAGACTCTGCTAAGCAAAAGTGAACAGGGCCAAACTGGGCTTATTTCGCTGTGAAAGTGACATTTAGGCACGGAGTTGGAAAACCTTGTCTGAACCCCTCCATCCTTCCTGTAGCTGCTCAGACTCTGCTTCTCTGCCCCCAGCCAAGCTTATAGGCCTGCAGAGTGTCTAGTTTTGAAGATACAGACTCTGCTAAGCAAAAGTGAACAGGGCCAAACTGGGCTTATTTCGCTGTGAAAGTGACATTTAGGCACGGAGTTGGAAAACCTTGTCTGAACCCCTCCATCCTTCCTGTAGCTGCTCAGACTCTGCTTCTCTGCCCCCAGCCAAGCTTATAGGCCTGCAGAGTGTCTAGTTTTGAAGATACAGACTCTGCTAAGCAAAAGTGAACAGGGCCAAACTGGGCTTATTTCGCTGTGAAAGTGACATTTAGGCACGGAGTTGGAAAACCTTGTCTGAACCCCTCCATCCTTCCTGTAGCTGCTCAGACTCTGCTTCTCTGCCCCCAGCCAAGCTTATAGGCCTGCAGAGTGTCTAGTTTTGAAGATACAGACTCTGATAAGCAAAAGTGAACAGGGCCAAACTGGGCTTATTTCGCTGTGAAAGTGACATTTAGGCACGGAGTTGGAAAACCTTGTCTGAACCCCTCCATCCTTCCTGTAGCTGCTCAGACTCTGCTTCTCTGCCCCCAGCCAAGCTTATAGGCCTGCAGAGTGTCTAGTTTTGAAGATACAGACTCTGCTAAGCAAAAGTGAACAGGGCCAAACTGGGCTTATTTCGCTGTGAAAGTGACATTTAGGCACGGAGTTGGAAAACCTTGTCTGAACCCCTCCATCCTTCCTGTAGCTGCTCAGACTCTGCTTCTCTGCCCCCAGCCAAGCTTATAGGCCTGCAGAGTGTCTAGTTTTGAAGATACAGACTCTGCTAAGCAAAAGTGAACAGGGCCAAACTGGGCTTATTTCGCTGTGAAAGTGACATTTAGGCACGGAGTTGGAAAACCTTGTCTGAACCCCTCCATCCTTCCTGTAGCTGCTCAGACTCTGCTTCTCTGCCCCCAGCCAAGCTTATAGGCCTGCAGAGTGTCTAGTTTTGAAGATACAGACTCTGCTAAGCAAAAGTGAACAGGGCCAAACTGGGCTTATTTCGCTGTGAAAGTGACATTTAGGCACGGAGTTGGAAAACCTTGTCTGAACCCCTCCATCCTTCCTGTAGCTGCTCAGACTCTGCTTCTCTGCCCCCAGCCAAGCTTATAGGCCTGCAGAGTGTCTAGTTTTGAAGATACAGACTCTGCTAAGCAAAAGTGAACAGGGCCAAACTGGGCTTATTTCGCTGTGAAAGTGACATTTAGGCACGGAGTTGGAAAACCTTGTCTGAACCCCTCCATCCTTCCTGTAGCTGCTCAGACTCTGCTTCTCTGCCCCCAGCCAAGCTTATAGGCCTGCAGAGTGTCTAGTTTTGAAGATACAGACTCTGCTAAGCAAAAGTGAACAGGGCCAAACTGGGCTTATTTCGCTGTGAAAGTGACATTTAGGCACGGAGTTGGAAAACCTTGTCTGAACCCCTCCATCCTTCCTGTAGCTGCTCAGACTCTGCTTCTCTGCCCCCAGCCAAGCTTATAGGCCTGCAGAGTGTCTAGTTTTGAAGATACAGACTCTGCTAAGCAAAAGTGAACAGGGCCAAACTGGGCTTATTTCGCTGTGAAAGTGACATTTAGGCACGGAGTTGGAAAACCTTGTCTGAACCCCTCCATCCTTCCTGTAGCTGCTCAGACTCTGCTTCTCTGCCCCCAGCCAAGCTTATAGGCCTGCAGAGTGTCTAGTTTTGAAGATACAGACTCTGCTAAGCAAAAGTGAACAGGGCCAAACTGGGCTTATTTCGCTGTGAAAGTGACATCGAAATTTCACAGCGAAATAAGCCCAGTTTGGCCCTGTTCACTTTTGCTTAGCAGAGTCTGTATCTTCAAAACTAGACACTCTGCAGGCCTATAAGCTTGGCTGGGGGCAGAGAAGCAGAGTCTGAGCAGCTACAGGAAGGATGGAGGGGTTCAGACAAGGTTTTCCAACTCCGTGCCTAAATGTCACTTTCACAGCGAAATAAGCCCAGTTTGGCCCTGTTCACTTTTGCTTAGCAGAGTCTGTATCTTCAAAACTAGACACTCTGCAGGCCTATAAGCTTGGCTGGGGGCAGAGAAGCAGAGTCTGAGCAGCTACAGGAAGGATGGAGGGGTTCAGACAAGGTTTTCCAACTCCGTGCCTAAATGTCACTTTCACAGCGAAATAAGCCCAGTTTGGCCCTGTTCACTTTTGCTTAGCAGAGTCTGTATCTTCAAAACTAGACACTCTGCAGGCCTATAAGCTTGGCTGGGGGCAGAGAAGCAGAGTCTGAGCAGCTACAGGAAGGATGGAGGGGTTCAGACAAGGTTTTCCAACTCCGTGCCTAAATGTCACTTTCACAGCGAAATAAGCCCAGTTTGGCCCTGTTCACTTTTGCTTAGCAGAGTCTGTATCTTCAAAACTAGACACTCTGCAGGCCTATAAGCTTGGCTGGGGGCAGAGAAGCAGAGTCTGAGCAGCTACAGGAAGGATGGAGGGGTTCAGACAAGGTTTTCCAACTCCGTGCCTAAATGTCACTTTCACAGCGAAATAAGCCCCGTTTGGCCCTGTTCACTTTTGCTTAGCAGAGTCTGTATCTTCAAAACTAGACACTCTGCAGGCCTATAAGCTTGGCTGGGGGCAGAGAAGCAGAGTCTGAGCAGCTACAGGAAGGATGGAGGGGTTCAGACAAGGTTTTCCAACTCCGTGCCTAAATGTCACTTTCACAGCGAAATAAGCCCAGTTTGGCCCTGTTCACTTTTGCTTAGCAGAGTCTGTATCTTCAAAACTAGACACTCTGCAGGCCTATAAGCTTGGCTGGGGGCAGAGAAGCAGAGTCTGAGCAGCTACAGGAAGGATGGAGGGGTTCAGACAAGGTTTTCCAACTCCGTGCCTAAATGTCACTTTCACAGCGAAATAAGCCCAGTTTGGCCCTGTTCACTTTTGCTTAGCAGAGTCTGTATCTTCAAAACTAGACACTCTGCAGGCCTATAAGCTTGGCTGGGGGCAGAGAAGCAGAGTCTGAGCAGCTACAGGAAGGATGGAGGGGTTCAGACAAGGTTTTCCAACTCCGTGCCTAAATGTCACTTTCACAGCGAAATAAGCCCAGTTTGGCCCTGTTCACTTTTGCTTAGCAGAGTCTGTATCTTCAAAACTAGACACTCTGCAGGCCTATAAGCTTGGCTGGGGGCAGAGAAGCAGAGTCTGAGCAGCTACAGGAAGGATGGAGGGGTTCAGACAAGGTTTTCCAACTCCGTGCCTAAATGTCACTTTCACAGCGAAATAAGCCCAGTTTGGCCCTGTTCACTTTTGCTTAGCAGAGTCTGTATCTTCAAAACTAGACACTCTGCAGGCCTATAAGCTTGGCTGGGGGCAGAGAAGCAGAGTCTGAGCAGCTACAGGAAGGATGGAGGGGTTCAGACAAGGTTTTCCAACTCCGTGCCTAAATGTCACTTTCACAGCGAAATAAGCCCAGTTTGGCCCTGTTCACTTTTGCTTAGCAGAGTCTGTATCTTCAAAACTAGACACTCTGCAGGCCTATAAGCTTGGCTGGGGGCAGAGAAGCAGAGTCTGAGCAGCTACAGGAAGGATGGAGGGGTTCAGACAAGGTTTCCAATATCAGCATCAGCCCAATATCAGCATCAGCCCAATATCAGCATCAGCCCAATATCAGCATCAGCCCAATATCAGCATCAGCCCAATATCAGCATCAGCCCAATATCAGCATCAGCCCAATATCAGCATCAGCCCAATATCAGCATCAGCCCAATATCAGCATCAGCCCAATATCAGCATCAGCCCAATATCAGCATCAGCCCAATATCAGCATCAGCCCAATATCAGCATCAGCCCAATATCAGCATCAGCCCAATATCAGCATCAGCCCAATATCAGCATCAGCCCAATATCAGCATCAGCCCAATATCAGCATCAGCCCAATATCAGCATCAGCCCAATATCAGCATCAGCCCAATATCAGCATCAGCCCAATATCAGCATCAGCCCAATATCAGCATCAGCCCAATATCAGCATCAGCCCAATATCAGCATCAGCCCAATATCAGCATCAGCCCAATATCAGCATCAGCCCAATATCAGCATCAGCCCAATATCAGCATCAGCCCAATATCAGCATCAGCCCAATATCAGCATCAGCCCAATATCAGCATCAGCCCAATATCAGCATCAGCCCAATATCAGCATCAGCCCAATATCAGCATCAGCCCAATATCAGCATCAGCCCAATATCAGCATCAGCCCAATATCAGCATCAGCCCAATATCAGCATCAGCCCAATATCAGCATCAGCCCAATATCAGCATCAGCCCAATATCAGCATCAGCCCAATATCAGCATCAGCCCAATATCAGCATCAGCCCAATATCAGCATCAGCCCAATATCAGCATCAGCCCAATATCAGCATCAGCCCAATATCAGCATCAGCCCAATATCAGCATCAGCCCAATATCAGCATCAGCCCAATATCAGCATCAGCCCTAGACACTCTGCAGGCCTATAAGCTTGGCTGGGGGCAGAGAAGCAGCCCAATATGATATAATATCAGCTGATGCTGATATTGGGCTGATGCTGATATTGGGCTGATGCTGATATTGGGCTGATGCTGATATTGGGCTGATGCTGATATTGGGCTGATGCTGATATTGGGCTGATGCTGATATTGGGCTGATGCTGATATTGGGCTGATGCTGATATTGGGCTGATGCTGATATTGGGCTGATGCTGATATTGGGCTGATGCTGATATTGGGCTGATGCTGATATTGGGCTGATGCTGATATTGGGCTGATGCTGATATTGGGCTGATGCTGATATTGGGCTGATGCTGATATTGGGCTGATGCTGATATTGGGCTGATGCTGATATTGGGCTGATGCTGATATTGGGCTGATGCTGATATTGGGCTGATGCTGATATTGGGCTGATGCTGATATTGGGCTGATGCTGATATTGGGCTGATGCTGATATTGGGCTGATGCTGATATTGGGCTGATGCTGATATTGGGCTGATGCTGATATTGGGCTGATGCTGATATTGGGCTGATGCTGATATTGGGCTGATGCTGATATTGGGCTGATGCTGATATTGGGCTGATGCTGATATTGGGCTGATGCTGATATTGGGCTGATGCTGATATTGGGCTGATGCTGATATTGGGCTGATGCTGATATTGGGCTGATGCTGATATTGGGCTGATGCTGATATTGGGCTGATGCTGATATTGGGCTGATGCTGATATTGGGCTGATGCTGATATTGGGCTGATGCTGATATTGGGCTGATGCTGATATTGGGCTGATGCTGATATTGGGCTGATGCTGATATTGGGCTGATGCTGATATTGGGCTGATGCTGATATTGGGCTGATGCTGATATTGGGCTGATGCTGATATTGGGCTGATGCTGATATTGGGCTGATGCTGATATTGGGCTGATGCTGATATTGGGCTGATGCTGATATTGGGCTGATGCTGATATTGGGCTGATGCTGATATTGGGCTGATGCTGATATTGGGCTGATGCTGATATTGGGCTGATGCTGATATTGGGCTGATGCTGATATTGGGCTGATGCTGATATTGGGCTGATGCTGATATTGGGCTGATGCTGATATTGGGCTGATGCTGATATTGGGCTGATGCTGATATTGGGCTGATGCTGATATTGGGCTGATGCTGATATTGGGCTGATGCTGATATTGGGCTGATGCTGATATTGGGCTGATGCTGATATTGGGCTGATGCTGATATTGGGCTGATGCTGATATTGGGCTGATGCTGATATTGGGCTGATGCTGATATTGGGCTGATGCTGATATTGGGCTGATGCTGATATTGGGCTGATGCTGATATTGGGCTGATGCTGATATTGGGCTGATGCTGATATTGGGCTGATGCTGATATTGGGCTGATGCTGATATTGGGCTGATGCTGATATTGGGCTGATATTGATATTGGGCTGATATTGATATTGGGCTGATATAGGCCTGCAGAGTGTCTAGTTTTGAAGATACAGACTCTGCTAAGCAAAAGTGAACAGGGCCAAACTGGGCTTATTTCGCTGTGAAAGTGACATTTAGGCACGGACTTGGAAAACCTTGTCTGAACCCCTCCATCCTTCCTGTAGCTGCTCAGACTCTGCTTCTCTGCCCCCAGCCAAGCTTATAGGCCTGCAGAGTGTCTAGTTTTGAAGATACAGACTCTGCTAAGCAAAAGTGAACAGGGCCAAACTGGGCTTATTTCGCTGTGAAAGTGACATTTAGGCACGGAGTTGGAAAACCTTGTCTGAACCCCTCCATCCTTCCTGTAGCTGCTCAGACTCTGCTTCTCTGCCCCCAGCCAAGCTTATAGGCCTGCAGAGTGTCTAGTTTTGAAGATACAGACTCTGCTAAGCAAAAGTGAACAGGGCCAAACTGGGCTTATTTCGCTGTGAAAGTGACATTTAGGCACGGAGTTGGAAAACCTTGTCTGAACCCCTCCATCCTTCCTGTAGCTGCTCAGACTCTGCTTCTCTGCCCCCAGCCAAGCTTATAGGCCTGCAGAGTGTCTAGTTTTGAAGATACAGACTCTGCTAAGCAAAAGTGAACAGGGCCAAACTGGGCTTATTTCGCTGTGAAAGTGACATTTAGGCACGGAGTTGGAAAACCTTGTCTGAACCCCTCCATCCTTCCTGTAGCTGCTCAGACTCTGCTTCTCTGCCCCCAGCCAAGCTTATAGGCCTGCAGAGTGTCTAGTTTTGAAGATACAGACTCTGCTAAGCAAAAGTGAACAGGGCCAAACTGGGCTTATTTCGCTGTGAAAGTGACATTTAGGCACGGAGTTGGAAAACCTTGTCTGAACCCCTCCATCCTTCCTGTAGCTGCTCAGACTCTGCTTCTCTGCCCCCAGCCAAGCTTATAGGCCTGCAGAGTGTCTAGTTTTGAAGATACAGACTCTGCTAAGCAAAAGTGAACAGGGCCAAACTGGGCTTATTTCGCTGTGAAAGTGACATTTAGGCACGGAGTTGGAAAACCTTGTCTGAACCCCTCCATCCTTCCTGTAGCTGCTCAGACTCTGCTTCTCTGCCCCCAGCCAAGCTTATAGGCCTGCAGAGTGTCTAGTTTTGAAGATACAGACTCTGCTAAGCAAAAGTGAACAGGGCCAAACTGGGCTTATTTCGCTGTGAAAGTGACATTTAGGCACGGAGTTGGAAAACCTTGTCTGAACCCCTCCATCCTTCCTGTAGCTGCTCAGACTCTGCTTCTCTGCCCCCAGCCAAGCTTATAGGCCTGCAGAGTGTCTAGTTTTGAAGATACAGACTCTGCTAAGCAAAAGTGAACAGGGCCAAACTGGGCTTATTTCGCTGTGAAAGTGACATTTAGGCACGGAGTTGGAAAACCTTGTCTGAACCCCTCCATCCTTCCTGTAGCTGCTCAGACTCTGCTTCTCTGCCCCCAGCCAAGCTTATAGGCCTGCAGAGTGTCTAGTTTTGAAGATACAGACTCTGCTAAGCAAAAGTGAACAGGGCCAAACTGGGCTTATTTCGCTGTGAAAGTGACATTTAGGCACGGAGTTGGAAAACCTTGTCTGAACCCCTCCATCCTTCCTGTAGCTGCTCAGACTCTGCTTCTCTGCCCCCAGCCAAGCTTATAGGCCTGCAGAGTGTCTAGTTTTGAAGATACAGACTCTGCTAAGCAAAAGTGAACAGGGCCAAACTGGGCTTATTTCGCTGTGAAAGTGACATTTAGGCACGGAGTTGGAAAACCTTGTCTGAACCCCTCCATCCTTCCTGTAGCTGCTCAGACTCTGCTTCTCTGCCCCCAGCCAAGCTTATAGGCCTGCAGAGTGTCTAGTTTTGAAGATACAGACTCTGCTAAGCAAAAGTGAACAGGGCCAAACTGGGCTTATTTCGCTGTGAAAGTGACATTTAGGCACGGAGTTGGAAAACCTTGTCTGAACCCCTCCATCCTTCCTGTAGCTGCTCAGACTCTGCTTCTCTGCCCCCAGCCAAGCTTATAGGCCTGCAGAGTGTCTAGTTTTGAAGATACAGACTCTGCTAAGCAAAAGTGAACAGGGCCAAACTGGGCTTATTTCGCTGTGAAAGTGACATTTAGGCACGGAGTTGGAAAACCTTGTCTGAACCCCTCCATCCTTCCTGTAGCTGCTCAGACTCTGCTTCTCTGCCCCCAGCCAAGCTTATAGGCCTGCAGAGTGTCTAGTTTTGAAGATACAGACTCTGCTAAGCAAAAGTGAACAGGGCCAAACTGGGCTTATTTCGCTGTGAAAGTGACATTTAGGCACGGAGTTGGAAAACCTTGTCTGAACCCCTCCATCCTTCCTGTAGCTGCTCAGACTCTGCTTCTCTGCCCCCAGCCAAGCTTATAGGCCTGCAGAGTGTCTAGTTTTGAAGATACAGACTCTGCTAAGCAAAAGTGAACAGGGCCAAACTGGGCTTATTTCGCTGTGAAAGTGACATTTAGGCACGGAGTTGGAAAACCTTGTCTGAACCCCTCCATCCTTCCTGTAGCTGCTCAGACTCTGCTTCTCTGCCCCCAGCCAAGCTTATAGGCCTGCAGAGTGTCTAGTTTTGAAGATACAGACTCTGCTAAGCAAAAGTGAACAGGGCCAAACTGGGCTTATTTCGCTGTGAAAGTGACATTTAGGCACGGAGTTGGAAAACCTTGTCTGAACCCCTCCATCCTTCCTGTAGCTGCTCAGACTCTGCTTCTCTGCCCCCAGCCAAGCTTATAGGCCTGCAGAGTGTCTAGTTTTGAAGATACAGACTCTGCTAAGCAAAAGTGAACAGGGCCAAACTGGGCTTATTTCGCTGTGAAAGTGACATTTAGGCACGGAGTTGGAAAACCTTGTCTGAACCCCTCCATCCTTCCTGTAGCTGCTCAGACTCTGCTTCTCTGCCCCCAGCCAAGCTTATAGGCCTGCAGAGTGTCTAGTTTTGAAGATACAGACTCTGCTAAGCAAAAGTGAACAGGGCCAAACTGGGCTTATTTCGCTGTGAAAGTGACATTTAGGCACGGAGTTGGAAAACCTTGTCTGAACCCCTCCATCCTTCCTGTAGCTGCTCAGACTCTGCTTCTCTGCCCCCAGCCAAGCTTATAGGCCTGCAGACTCTGCTAAGCAAAAGTGAACAGGGCCAAACTGGGCTTATTTCGCTGTGAAAGTGACATTTAGGCACGGAGTTGGAAAACCTTGTCTGAACCCCTCCATCCTTCCTGTAGCTGCTCAGACTCTGCTTCTCTGCCCCCAGCCAAGCTTATAGGCCTGCAGAGTGTCTAGTTTTGAAGATACAGACTCTGCTAAGCAAAAGTGAACAGGGCCAAACTGGGCTTATTTCGCTGTGAAAGTGACATTTAGGCACGGAGTTGGAAAACCTTGTCTGAACCCCTCCATCCTTCCTGTAGCTGCTCAGACTCTGCTTCTCTGCCCCCAGCCAAGCTTATAGGCCTGCAGAGTGTCTAGTTTTGAAGATACAGACTCTGCTAAGCAAAAGTGAACAGGGCCAAACTGGGCTTATTTCGCTGTGAAAGTGACATTTAGGCACGGAGTTGGAAAACCTTGTCTGAACCCCTCCATCCTTCCTGTAGCTGCTCAGACTCTGCTTCTCTGCCCCCAGCCAAGCTTATAGGCCTGCAGAGTGTCTAGTTTTGAAGATACAGACTCTGCTAAGCAAAAGTGAACAGGGCCAAACTGGGCTTATTTCGCTGTGAAAGTGACATTTAGGCACGGAGTTGGAAAACCTTGTCTGAACCCCTCCATCCTTCCTGTAGCTGCTCAGACTCTGCTTCTCTGCCCCCAGCCAAGCTTATAGGCCTGCAGAGTGTCTAGTTTTGAAGATACAGACTCTGCTAAGCAAAAGTGAACAGGGCCAAACTGGGCTTATTTCGCTGTGAAAGTGACATTTAGGCACGGAGTTGGAAAACCTTGTCTGAACCCCTCCATCCTTCCTGTAGCTGCTCAGACTCTGCTTCTCTGCCCCCAGCCAAGCTTATAGGCCTGCAGAGTGTCTAGTTTTGAAGATACAGACTCTGCTAAGCAAAAGTGAACAGGGCCAAACTGGGCTTATTTCGCTGTGAAAGTGACATTTAGGCACGGAGTTGGAAAACCTTGTCTGAACCCCTCCATCCTTCCTGTAGCTGCTCAGACTCTGCTTCTCTGCCCCCAGCCAAGCTTATAGGCCTGCAGAGTGTCTAGTTTTGAAGATACAGACTCTGCTAAGCAAAAGTGAACAGGGCCAAACTGGGCTTATTTCGCTGTGAAAGTGACATTTAGGCACGGAGTTGGAAAACCTTGTCTGAACCCCTCCATCCTTCCTGTAGCTGCTCAGACTCTGCTTCTCTGCCCCCAGCCAAGCTTATAGGCCTGCAGAGTGTCTAGTTTTGAAGATACAGACTCTGCTAAGCAAAAGTGAACAGGGCCAAACTGGGCTTATTTCGCTGTGAAAGTGACATTTAGGCACGGAGTTGGAAAACCTTGTCTGAACCCCTCCATCCTTCCTGTAGCTGCTCAGACTCTGCTTCTCTGCCCCCAGCCAAGCTTATAGGCCTGCAGAGTGTCTAGTTTTGAAGATACAGACTCTGCTAAGCAAAAGTGAACAGGGCCAAACTGGGCTTATTTCGCTGTGAAAGTGACATTTAGGCACGGAGTTGGAAAACCTTGTCTGAACCCCTCCATCCTTCCTGTAGCTGCTCAGACTCTGCTTCTCTGCCCCCAGCCAAGCTTATAGGCCTGCAGAGTGTCTAGTTTTGAAGATACAGACTCTGCTAAGCAAAAGTGAACAGGGCCAAACTGGGCTTATTTCGCTGTGAAAGTGACATTTAGGCACGGAGTTGGAAAACCTTGTCTGAACCCCTCCATCCTTCCTGTAGCTGCTCAGACTCTGCTTCTCTGCCCCCAGCCAAGCTTATAGGCCTGCAGAGTGTCTAGTTTTGAAGATACAGACTCTGCTAAGCAAAAGTGAACAGGGCCAAACTGGGCTTATTTCGCTGTGAAATTTCGATGTCACTTTCACAGCGAAATAAGCCCAGTTTGGCCCTGTTCACTTTTGCTTAGCAGAGTCTGTATCTTCAAAACTGATGCTGATATTGGGCTGATATTGATATTGGGCTGATATTGATATTGGGCTGATATAGGCCTGCAGAGTGTCTAGTTTTGAAGATACAGACTCTGCTAAGCAAAAGTGAACAGGGCCAAACTGGGCTTATTTCGCTGTGAAAGTGACATTTAGGCACGGACTTGGAAAACCTTGTCTGAACCCCTCCATCCTTCCTGTAGCTGCTCAGACTCTGCTTCTCTGCCCCCAGCCAAGCTTATAGGCCTGCAGAGTGTCTAGTTTTGAAGATACAGACTCTGCTAAGCAAAAGTGAACAGGGCCAAACTGGGCTTATTTCGCTGTGAAAGTGACATTTAGGCACGGAGTTGGAAAACCTTGTCTGAACCCCTCCATCCTTCCTGTAGCTGCTCAGACTCTGCTTCTCTGCCCCCAGCCAAGCTTATAGGCCTGCAGAGTGTCTAGTTTTGAAGATACAGACTCTGCTAAGCAAAAGTGAACAGGGCCAAACTGGGCTTATTTCGCTGTGAAAGTGACATTTAGGCACGGAGTTGGAAAACCTTGTCTGAACCCCTCCATCCTTCCTGTAGCTGCTCAGACTATCAGCATCAGCCCAATATCAGCATCAGCCCAATATCAGCATCAGCCCAATATCAGCATCAGCCCTATATCAGCATCAGCCCAATATCAGCATCAGCCCAATATCAGCATCAGCCCAATATCAGCATCAGCCCAATATCAGCATCAGCCCAATATCAGCATCAGCCCAATATCAGCATCAGCCCAATATCAGCATCAGCCCAATATCAGCATCAGCCCAATATCAGCATCAGCCCAATATCAGCATCAGCCCAATATCAGCATCAGCCCAATATCAGCATCAGCCCAATATCAGCATCAGCCCAATATCAGCATCAGCCCAATATCAGCATCAGCCCAATATCAGCATCAGCCCAATATCAGCATCAGCCCAATATCAGTATCAGCCCAATATCAGCATCAGCCCAATATCAGCATCAGCCCAATATCAGCATCAGCCCAATATCAGTATCAGCCCAATATCAGCATCAGCCCAATATCAGCATCAGCCCAATATCAGCATCAGCCCAATATCAGCATCAGCCCAATATCAGCATCAGCCCAATATCAGCATCAGCCCAATATCAGCATCAGCCCAATATCAGCATCAGCCCAATATCAGCATCAGCCCAATATCAGCATCAGCCCAATATCAGCATCAGCCCAATATCAGCATCAGCCCAATATCAGCATCAGCCCAATATCAGCATCAGCCCAATATCAGCATCAGCCCAATATCAGCATCAGCCCAATATCAGCATCAGCCCAATATCAGCATCAGCCCAATATCAGCATCAGCCCAATATCAGCATCAGCCCAATATCAGCATCAGCCCAATATCAGCATCAGCCCAATATCAGCATCAGCCCAATATCAGCATCAGCCCAATATCAGCATCAGCCCAATATCAGCATCAGCCCAATATCAGCATCAGCCCAATATCAGCATCAGCCCAATATCAGCATCAGCCCAATATCAGCATCAGCCCAATATCAGCATCAGCCCAATATCAGCATCAGCCCAATATCAGCATCAGCCCAATATCAGCATCAGCCCAATATCAGCATCAGCCCAATATCAGCATCAGCCCAATATCAGCATCAGCCCAATATCAGCATCAGCCCAATATCAGCATCAGCCCAATATCAGCATCAGCCCAATATCAGCATCAGCCCAATATCAGCATCAGCCCAATATCAGCATCAGCCCAATATCAGCATCAGCCCAATATCAGCATCAGCCCAATATCAGCATCAGCCCAATATCAGCATCAGCCCAATATCAGCATCAGCCCAATATCAGCATCAGCCCAATATCAGCATCAGCCCAATATCAGCATCAGCCCAATATCAGCATCAGCCCTAGACACTCTGCAGGCCTATAAGCTTGGCTGGGGGCAGAGAAGCAGCCCAATATGATATAATATCAGCTGATGCTGATATTGGGCTGATGCTGATATTGGGCTGATGCTGATATTGGGCTGATGCTGATATTGGGCTGATGCTGATATTGGGCTGATGCTGATATTGGGCTGATGCTGATATTGGGCTGATGCTGATATTGGGCTGATGCTGATATTGGGCTGATGCTGATATTGGGCTGATGCTGATATTGGGCTGATGCTGATATTGGGCTGATGCTGATATTGGGCTGATGCTGATATTGGGCTGATGCTGATATTGGGCTGATGCTGATATTGGGCTGATGCTGATATTGGGCTGATGCTGATATTGGGCTGATGCTGATATTGGGCTGATGCTGATATTGGGCTGATGCTGATATTGGGCTGATGCTGATATTGGGCTGATGCTGATATTGGGCTGATGCTGATATTGGGCTGATGCTGATATTGGGCTGATGCTGATATTGGGCTGATGCTGATATTGGGCTGATGCTGATATTGGGCTGATGCTGATATTGGGCTGATGCTGATATTGGGCTGATGCTGATATTGGGCTGATGCTGATATTGGGCTGATGCTGATATTGGGCTGATGCTGATATTGGGCTGATGCTGATATTGGGCTGATGCTGATATTGGGCTGATGCTGATATTGGGCTGATGCTGATATTGGGCTGATGCTGATATTGGGCTGATGCTGATATTGGGCTGATGCTGATATTGGGCTGATGCTGATATTGGGCTGATGCTGATATTGGGCTGATGCTGATATTGGGCTGATGCTGATATTGGGCTGATGCTGATATTGGGCTGATGCTGATATTGGGCTGATGCTGATATTGGGCTGATGCTGATATTGGGCTGATGCTGATATTGGGCTGATGCTGATATTGGGCTGATGCTGATATTGGGCTGATGCTGATATTGGGCTGATGCTGATATTGGGCTGATGCTGATATTGGGCTGATGCTGATATTGGGCTGATGCTGATATTGGGCTGATGCTGATATTGGGCTGATGCTGATATTGGGCTGATGCTGATATTGGGCTGATGCTGATATTGGGCTGATGCTGATATTGGGCTGATGCTGATATTGGGCTGATGCTGATATTGGGCTGATGCTGATATTGGGCTGATGCTGATATTGGGCTGATGCTGATATTGGGCTGATATTGATATTGGGCTGATATTGATATTGGGCTGATATAGGCCTGCAGAGTGTCTAGTTTTGAAGATACAGACTCTGCTAAGCAAAAGTGAACAGGGCCAAACTGGGCTTATTTCGCTGTGAAAGTGACATTTAGGCACGGACTTGGAAAACCTTGTCTGAACCCCTCCATCCTTCCTGTAGCTGCTCAGACTCTGCTTCTCTGCCCCCAGCCAAGCTTATAGGCCTGCAGAGTGTCTAGTTTTGAAGATACAGACTCTGCTAAGCAAAAGTGAACAGGGCCAAACTGGGCTTATTTCGCTGTGAAAGTGACATTTAGGCACGGAGTTGGAAAACCTTGTCTGAACCCCTCCATCCTTCCTGTAGCTGCTCAGACTCTGCTTCTCTGCCCCCAGCCAAGCTTATAGGCCTGCAGAGTGTCTAGTTTTGAAGATACAGACTCTGCTAAGCAAAAGTGAACAGGGCCAAACTGGGCTTATTTCGCTGTGAAAGTGACATTTAGGCACGGAGTTGGAAAACCTTGTCTGAACCCCTCCATCCTTCCTGTAGCTGCTCAGACTCTGCTTCTCTGCCCCCAGCCAAGCTTATAGGCCTGCAGAGTGTCTAGTTTTGAAGATACAGACTCTGCTAAGCAAAAGTGAACAGGGCCAAACTGGGCTTATTTCGCTGTGAAAGTGACATTTAGGCACGGAGTTGGAAAACCTTGTCTGAACCCCTCCATCCTTCCTGTAGCTGCTCAGACTCTGCTTCTCTGCCCCCAGCCAAGCTTATAGGCCTGCAGAGTGTCTAGTTTTGAAGATACAGACTCTGCTAAGCAAAAGTGAACAGGGCCAAACTGGGCTTATTTCGCTGTGAAAGTGACATTTAGGCACGGAGTTGGAAAACCTTGTCTGAACCCCTCCATCCTTCCTGTAGCTGCTCAGACTCTGCTTCTCTGCCCCCAGCCAAGCTTATAGGCCTGCAGAGTGTCTAGTTTTGAAGATACAGACTCTGCTAAGCAAAAGTGAACAGGGCCAAACTGGGCTTATTTCGCTGTGAAAGTGACATTTAGGCACGGAGTTGGAAAACCTTGTCTGAACCCCTCCATCCTTCCTGTAGCTGCTCAGACTCTGCTTCTCTGCCCCCAGCCAAGCTTATAGGCCTGCAGAGTGTCTAGTTTTGAAGATACAGACTCTGCTAAGCAAAAGTGAACAGGGCCAAACTGGGCTTATTTCGCTGTGAAAGTGACATTTAGGCACGGAGTTGGAAAACCTTGTCTGAACCCCTCCATCCTTCCTGTAGCTGCTCAGACTCTGCTTCTCTGCCCCCAGCCAAGCTTATAGGCCTGCAGAGTGTCTAGTTTTGAAGATACAGACTCTGCTAAGCAAAAGTGAACAGGGCCAAACTGGGCTTATTTCGCTGTGAAAGTGACATTTAGGCACGGAGTTGGAAAACCTTGTCTGAACCCCTCCATCCTTCCTGTAGCTGCTCAGACTCTGCTTCTCTGCCCCCAGCCAAGCTTATAGGCCTGCAGAGTGTCTAGTTTTGAAGATACAGACTCTGCTAAGCAAAAGTGAACAGGGCCAAACTGGGCTTATTTCGCTGTGAAAGTGACATTTAGGCACGGAGTTGGAAAACCTTGTCTGAACCCCTCCATCCTTCCTGTAGCTGCTCAGACTCTGCTTCTCTGCCCCCAGCCAAGCTTATAGGCCTGCAGAGTGTCTAGTTTTGAAGATACAGACTCTGCTAAGCAAAAGTGAACAGGGCCAAACTGGGCTTATTTCGCTGTGAAAGTGACATTTAGGCACGGAGTTGGAAAACCTTGTCTGAACCCCTCCATCCTTCCTGTAGCTGCTCAGACTCTGCTTCTCTGCCCCCAGCCAAGCTTATAGGCCTGCAGAGTGTCTAGTTTTGAAGATACAGACTCTGCTAAGCAAAAGTGAACAGGGCCAAACTGGGCTTATTTCGCTGTGAAAGTGACATTTAGGCACGGAGTTGGAAAACCTTGTCTGAACCCCTCCATCCTTCCTGTAGCTGCTCAGACTCTGCTTCTCTGCCCCCAGCCAAGCTTATAGGCCTGCAGAGTGTCTAGTTTTGAAGATACAGACTCTGCTAAGCAAAAGTGAACAGGGCCAAACTGGGCTTATTTCGCTGTGAAAGTGACATTTAGGCACGGAGTTGGAAAACCTTGTCTGAACCCCTCCATCCTTCCTGTAGCTGCTCAGACTCTGCTTCTCTGCCCCCAGCCAAGCTTATAGGCCTGCAGAGTGTCTAGTTTTGAAGATACAGACTCTGCTAAGCAAAAGTGAACAGGGCCAAACTGGGCTTATTTCGCTGTGAAAGTGACATTTAGGCACGGAGTTGGAAAACCTTGTCTGAACCCCTCCATCCTTCCTGTAGCTGCTCAGACTCTGCTTCTCTGCCCCCAGCCAAGCTTATAGGCCTGCAGAGTGTCTAGTTTTGAAGATACAGACTCTGCTAAGCAAAAGTGAACAGGGCCAAACTGGGCTTATTTCGCTGTGAAAGTGACATTTAGGCACGGAGTTGGAAAACCTTGTCTGAACCCCTCCATCCTTCCTGTAGCTGCTCAGACTCTGCTTCTCTGCCCCCAGCCAAGCTTATAGGCCTGCAGAGTGTCTAGTTTTGAAGATACAGACTCTGCTAAGCAAAAGTGAACAGGGCCAAACTGGGCTTATTTCGCTGTGAAAGTGACATCGAAATTTCACAGCGAAATAAGCCCAGTTTGGCCCTGTTCACTTTTGCTTAGCAGAGTCTGTATCTTCAAAACTAGACACTCTGCAGGCCTATAAGCTTGGCTGGGGGCAGAGAAGCAGAGTCTGAGCAGCTACAGGAAGGATGGAGGGGTTCAGACAAGGTTTTCCAACTCCGTGCCTAAATGTCACTTTCACAGCGAAATAAGCCCAGTTTGGCCCTGTTCACTTTTGCTTAGCAGAGTCTGTATCTTCAAAACTAGACACTCTGCAGGCCTATAAGCTTGGCTGGGGGCAGAGAAGCAGAGTCTGAGCAGCTACAGGAAGGATGGAGGGGTTCAGACAAGGTTTTCCAACTCCGTGCCTAAATGTCACTTTCACAGCGAAATAAGCCCAGTTTGGCCCTGTTCACTTTTGCTTAGCAGAGTCTGTATCTTCAAAACTAGACACTCTGCAGGCCTATAAGCTTGGCTGGGGGCAGAGAAGCAGAGTCTGAGCAGCTACAGGAAGGATGGAGGGGTTCAGACAAGGTTTTCCAACTCCGTGCCTAAATGTCACTTTCACAGCGAAATAAGCCCAGTTTGGCCCTGTTCACTTTTGCTTAGCAGAGTCTGTATCTTCAAAACTAGACACTCTGCAGGCCTATAAGCTTGGCTGGGGGCAGAGAAGCAGAGTCTGAGCAGCTACAGGAAGGATGGAGGGGTTCAGACAAGGTTTTCCAACTCCGTGCCTAAATGTCACTTTCACAGCGAAATAAGCCCAGTTTGGCCCTGTTCACTTTTGCTTAGCAGAGTCTGTATCTTCAAAACTAGACACTCTGCAGGCCTATAAGCTTGGCTGGGGGCAGAGAAGCAGAGTCTGAGCAGCTACAGGAAGGATGGAGGGGTTCAGACAAGGTTTTCCAACTCCGTGCCTAAATGTCACTTTCACAGCGAAATAAGCCCAGTTTGGCCCTGTTCACTTTTGCTTAGCAGAGTCTGTATCTTCAAAACTAGACACTCTGCAGGCCTATAAGCTTGGCTGGGGGCAGAGAAGCAGAGTCTGAGCAGCTACAGGAAGGATGGAGGGGTTCAGACAAGGTTTTCCAACTCCGTGCCTAAATGTCACTTTCACAGCGAAATAAGCCCAGTTTGGCCCTGTTCACTTTTGCTTAGCAGAGTCTGTATCTTCAAAACTAGACACTCTGCAGGCCTATAAGCTTGGCTGGGGGCAGAGAAGCAGAGTCTGAGCAGCTACAGGAAGGATGGAGGGGTTCAGACAAGGTTTTCCAACTCCGTGCCTAAATGTCACTTTCACAGCGAAATAAGCCCAGTTTGGCCCTGTTCACTTTTGCTTAGCAGAGTCTGTATCTTCAAAACTAGACACTCTGCAGGCCTATAAGCTTGGCTGGGGGCAGAGAAGCAGAGTCTGAGCAGCTACAGGAAGGATGGAGGGGTTCAGACAAGGTTTTCCAACTCCGTGCCTAAATGTCACTTTCACAGCGAAATAAGCCCAGTTTGGCCCTGTTCACTTTTGCTTAGCAGAGTCTGTATCTTCAAAACTAGACACTCTGCAGGCCTATAAGCTTGGCTGGGGGCAGAGAAGCAGAGTCTGAGCAGCTACAGGAAGGATGGAGGGGTTCAGACAAGGTTTTCCAACTCCGTGCCTAAATGTCACTTTCACAGCGAAATAAGCCCAGTTTGGCCCTGTTCACTTTTGCTTAGCAGAGTCTGTATCTTCAAAACTAGACACTCTGCAGGCCTATAAGCTTGGCTGGGGGCAGAGAAGCAGAGTCTGAGCAGCTACAGGAAGGATGGAGGGGTTCAGACAAGGTTTCCAATATCAGCATCAGCCCAATATCAGCATCAGCCCAATATCAGCATCAGCCCAATATCAGCATCAGCCCAATATCAGCATCAGCCCAATATCAGCATCAGCCCAATATCAGCATCAGCCCAATATCAGCATCAGCCCAATATCAGCATCAGCCCAATATCAGCATCAGCCCAATATCAGCATCAGCCCAATATCAGCATCAGCCCAATATCAGCATCAGCCCAATATCAGCATCAGCCCAATATCAGCATCAGCCCAATATCAGCATCAGCCCAATATCAGCATCAGCCCAATATCAGCATCAGCCCAATATCAGCATCAGCCCAATATCAGCATCAGCCCAATATCAGCATCAGCCCAATATCAGCATCAGCCCAATATCAGCATCAGCCCAATATCAGCATCAGCCCAATATCAGCATCAGCCCAATATCAGCATCAGCCCAATATCAGCATCAGCCCAATATCAGCATCAGCCCAATATCAGCATCAGCCCAATATCAGCATCAGCCCAATATCAGCATCAGCCCAATATCAGCATCAGCCCAATATCAGCATCAGCCCAATATCAGCATCAGCCCAATATCAGCATCAGCCCAATATCAGCATCAGCCCAATATCAGCATCAGCCCAATATCAGCATCAGCCCAATATCAGCATCAGCCCAATATCAGCATCAGCCCAATATCAGCATCAGCCCAATATCAGCATCAGCCCAATATCAGCATCAGCCCAATATCAGCATCAGCCCAATATCAGCATCAGCCCAATATCAGCATCAGCCCAATATCAGCATCAGCCCAATATCAGCATCAGCCCAATATCAGCATCAGCCCAATATCAGCATCAGCCCAATATCAGCATCAGCCCAATATCAGCATCAGCCCTAGACACTCTGCAGGCCTATAAGCTTGGCTGGGGGCAGAGAAGCAGCCCAATATGATATAATATCAGCTGATGCTGATATTGGGCTGATGCTGATATTGGGCTGATGCTGATATTGGGCTGATGCTGATATTGGGCTGATGCTGATATTGGGCTGATGCTGATATTGGGCTGATGCTGATATTGGGCTGATGCTGATATTGGGCTGATGCTGATATTGGGCTGATGCTGATATTGGGCTGATGCTGATATTGGGCTGATGCTGATATTGGGCTGATGCTGATATTGGGCTGATGCTGATATTGGGCTGATGCTGATATTGGGCTGATGCTGATATTGGGCTGATGCTGATATTGGGCTGATGCTGATATTGGGCTGATGCTGATATTGGGCTGATGCTGATATTGGGCTGATGCTGATATTGGGCTGATGCTGATATTGGGCTGATGCTGATATTGGGCTGATGCTGATATTGGGCTGATGCTGATATTGGGCTGATGCTGATATTGGGCTGATGCTGATATTGGGCTGATGCTGATATTGGGCTGATGCTGATATTGGGCTGATGCTGATATTGGGCTGATGCTGATATTGGGCTGATGCTGATATTGGGCTGATGCTGATATTGGGCTGATGCTGATATTGGGCTGATGCTGATATTGGGCTGATGCTGATATTGGGCTGATGCTGATATTGGGCTGATGCTGATATTGGGCTGATGCTGATATTGGGCTGATGCTGATATTGGGCTGATGCTGATATTGGGCTGATGCTGATATTGGGCTGATGCTGATATTGGGCTGATGCTGATATTGGGCTGATGCTGATATTGGGCTGATGCTGATATTGGGCTGATGCTGATGTTGGGCTGATGCTGATGTTGGGCTGATGCTGATGTTGGGCTGATGCTGATGTTGGGCTGATGCTGATATTGGGCTGATGCTGATATTGGGCTGATGCTGATATTGGGCTGATGCTGATATTGGGCTGATGCTGATATTGGGCTGATGCTGATATTGGGCTGATGCTGATATTGGGCTGATGCTGATATTGGGCTGATGCTGATATTGGGCTGATGCTGATATTGGGCTGATGCTGATATTGGGCTGATGCTGATATTGGGCTGATGCTGATATTGGGCTGATGCTGATATTGGGCTGATGCTGATATTGGGCTGATGCTGATATTGGGCTGATGCTGATATTGGGCTGATGCTGATATTGGGCTGATGCTGATATTGGGCTGATGCTGATATTGGGCTGATGCTGATATTGGGCTGATGCTGATATTGGGCTGATGCTGATATTGGGCTGATGCTGATATTGGGCTGATGCTGATATTGGGCTGATGCTGATATTGGGCTGATGCTGATATTGGGCTGATGCTGATATTGGGCTGATGCTGATATTGGGCTGATGCTGATATTGGGCTGATGCTGATATTGGGCTGATGCTGATATTGGGCTGATGCTGATATTGGGCTGATGCTGATATTGGGCTGATGCTGATATTGGGCTGATGCTGATATTGGGCTGATGCTGATATTGGGCTGATGCTGATATTGGGCTGATGCTGATATTGGGCTGATGCTGATATTGGGCTGATATTGATATTGGGCTGATATTGATATTGGGCTGATATAGGCCTGCAGAGTGTCTAGTTTTGAAGATACAGACTCTGCTAAGCAAAAGTGAACAGGGCCAAACTGGGCTTATTTCGCTGTGAAAGTGACATTTAGGCACGGACTTGGAAAACCTTGTCTGAACCCCTCCATCCTTCCTGTAGCTGCTCAGACTCTGCTTCTCTGCCCCCAGCCAAGCTTATAGGCCTGCAGAGTGTCTAGTTTTGAAGATACAGACTCTGCTAAGCAAAAGTGAACAGGGCCAAACTGGGCTTATTTCGCTGTGAAAGTGACATTTAGGCACGGAGTTGGAAAACCTTGTCTGAACCCCTCCATCCTTCCTGTAGCTGCTCAGACTCTGCTTCTCTGCCCCCAGCCAAGCTTATAGGCCTGCAGAGTGTCTAGTTTTGAAGATACAGACTCTGCTAAGCAAAAGTGAACAGGGCCAAACTGGGCTTATTTCGCTGTGAAAGTGACATTTAGGCACGGAGTTGGAAAACCTTGTCTGAACCCCTCCATCCTTCCTGTAGCTGCTCAGACTCTGCTTCTCTGCCCCCAGCCAAGCTTATAGGCCTGCAGAGTGTCTAGTTTTGAAGATACAGACTCTGCTAAGCAAAAGTGAACAGGGCCAAACTGGGCTTATTTCGCTGTGAAAGTGACATTTAGGCACGGAGTTGGAAAACCTTGTCTGAACCCCTCCATCCTTCCTGTAGCTGCTCAGACTCTGCTTCTCTGCCCCCAGCCAAGCTTATAGGCCTGCAGAGTGTCTAGTTTTGAAGATACAGACTCTGCTAAGCAAAAGTGAACAGGGCCAAACTGGGCTTATTTCGCTGTGAAAGTGACATTTAGGCACGGAGTTGGAAAACCTTGTCTGAACCCCTCCATCCTTCCTGTAGCTGCTCAGACTCTGCTTCTCTGCCCCCAGCCAAGCTTATAGGCCTGCAGAGTGTCTAGTTTTGAAGATACAGACTCTGCTAAGCAAAAGTGAACAGGGCCAAACTGGGCTTATTTCGCTGTGAAAGTGACATTTAGGCACGGAGTTGGAAAACCTTGTCTGAACCCCTCCATCCTTCCTGTAGCTGCTCAGACTCTGCTTCTCTGCCCCCAGCCAAGCTTATAGGCCTGCAGAGTGTCTAGTTTTGAAGATACAGACTCTGCTAAGCAAAAGTGAACAGGGCCAAACTGGGCTTATTTCGCTGTGAAAGTGACATTTAGGCACGGAGTTGGAAAACCTTGTCTGAACCCCTCCATCCTTCCTGTAGCTGCTCAGACTCTGCTTCTCTGCCCCCAGCCAAGCTTATAGGCCTGCAGAGTGTCTAGTTTTGAAGATACAGACTCTGCTAAGCAAAAGTGAACAGGGCCAAACTGGGCTTATTTCGCTGTGAAAGTGACATTTAGGCACGGAGTTGGAAAACCTTGTCTGAACCCCTCCAGAGACATAGGCCTGCAGAGACACTCTGCAGGCCTATAAGCTTGGCTGGGGGCAGAGAAGCAGAGTCTGAGCAGCTACAGGAAGGATGGAGGGGTTCAGACAAGGTTTTCCAACTCCGTGCCTAAATGTCACTTTCACAGCGAAATAAGCCCAGTTTGGCCCTGTTCACTTTTGCTTAGCAGAGTCTGTATCTTCAAAACTAGACACTCTGCAGGCCTATAAGCTTGGCTGGGGGCAGAGAAGCAGAGTCTGAGCAGCTACAGGAAGGATGGAGGGGTTCAGACAAGGTTTTCCAACTCCGTGCCTAAATGTCACTTTCACAGCGAAATAAGCCCAGTTTGGCCCTGTTCACTTTTGCTTAGCAGAGTCTGTATCTTCAAAACTAGACACTCTGCAGGCCTATAAGCTTGGCTGGGGGCAGAGAAGCAGAGTCTGAGCAGCTACAGGAAGGATGGAGGGGTTCAGACAAGGTTTTCCAACTCCGTGCCTAAATGTCACTTTCACAGCGAAATAAGCCCAGTTTGGCCCTGTTCACTTTTGCTTAGCAGAGTCTGTATCTTCAAAACTAGACACTCTGCAGGCCTATAATCTTGGCTGGGGGCAGAGAAGCAGAGTCTGAGCAGCTACAGGAAGGATGGAGGGGTTCAGACAAGGTTTTCCAACTCCGTGCCTAAATGTCACTTTCACAGCGAAATAAGCCCAGTTTGGCCCTGTTCACTTTTGCTTAGCAGAGTCTGTATCTTCAAAACTAGAAACTCTGCAGGCCTATAAGCTTGGCTGGGGGCAGAGAAGCAGAGTCTGAGCAGCTACAGGAAGGATGGAGGGGTTCAGACAAGGTTTTCCAACTCCGTGCCTAAATGTCACTTTCACAGCGAAATAAGCCCAGTTTGGCCCTGTTCACTTTTGCTTAGCAGAGTCTGTATCTTCAAAACTAGACACTCTGCAGGCCTATAAGCTTGGCTGGGGGCAGAGAAGCAGAGTCTGAGCAGCTACAGGAAGGATGGAGGGGTTCAGACAAGGTTTTCCAACTCCGTGCCTAAATGTCACTTTCACAGCGAAATAAGCCCAGTTTGGCCCTGTTCACTTTTGCTTAGCAGAGTCTGTATCTTCAAAACTAGACACTCTGCAGGCCTATAAGCTTGGCTGGGGGCAGAGAAGCAGAGTCTGAGCAGCTACAGGAAGGATGGAGGGGTTCAGACAAGGTTTTCCAAGTCCGTGCCTAAATGTCACTTTCACAGCGAAATAAGCCCAGTTTGGCCCTGTTCACTTTTGCTTAGCAGAGTCTGTATCTTCAAAACTAGACACTCTGCAGGCCTATATCAGCCCAATATCAATATCAGCCCAATATCAATATCAGCCCAATATCAGCATCAGCCCAATATCAGCATCAGCCCAATATCAGCATCAGCCCAATATCAGCATCAGCCCAATATCAGCATCAGCCCAATATCAGCATCAGCCCAATATCAGCATCAGCCCAATATCAGCATCAGCCCAATATCAGCATCAGCCCAATATCAGCATCAGCCCAATATCAGCATCAGCCCAATATCAGCATCAGCCCAATATCAGCATCAGCCCAATATCAGCATCAGCCCAATATCAGCATCAGCCCAATATCAGCATCAGCCCAATATCAGCATCAGCCCAATATCAGCATCAGCCCAATATCAGCATCAGCCCAATATCAGCATCAGCCCAATATCAGCATCAGCCCAATATCAGCATCAGCCCAATATCAGCATCAGCCCAATATCAGCATCAGCCCAATATCAGCATCAGCCCAATATCAGCATCAGCCCAATATCAGCATCAGCCCAATATCAGCATCAGCCCAATATCAGCATCAGCCCAATATCAGCATCAGCCCAATATCAGCATCAGCCCAATATCAGCATCAGCCCAATATCAGCATCAGCCCAATATCAGCATCAGCCCAATATCAGCATCAGCCCAATATCAGCATCAGCCCAATATCAGCATCAGCCCAATATCAGCATCAGCCCAATATCAGCATCAGCCCAATATCAGCATCAGCCCAATATCAGCATCAGCCCAATATCAGCATCAGCCCAATATCAGCATCAGCCCAATATCAGCATCAGCCCAATATCAGCATCAGCCCAATATCAGCATCAGCCCAATATCAGCATCAGCCCAATATCAGCATCAGCCCAATATCAGCATCAGCCCAATATCAGCATCAGCCCAATATCAGCATCAGCCCAATATCAGCATCAGCCCAATATCAGCATCAGCCCAATATCAGCATCAGCCCAATATCAGCATCAGCCCAATATCAGCATCAGCCCAATATCAGCATCAGCCCAATATCAGCATCAGCCCAATATCAGCATCAGCCCAATATCAGCATCAGCCCTAGACACTCTGCAGGCCTATAAGCTTGGCTGGGGGCAGAGAAGCAGCCCAATATGATATAATATCAGCTGATGCTGATATTGGGCTGATGCTGATATTGGGCTGATGCTGATATTGGGCTGATGCTGATATTGGGCTGATGCTGATATTGGGCTGATGCTGATATTGGGCTGATGCTGATATTGGGCTGATGCTGATATTGGGCTGATGCTGATATTGGTATCAGCATCAGCCCAATATCAGCCCAATATCAGCATCAGCCCAATATCAGCATCAGCCCAATATCAGCATCAGCCCAATATCAGCATCAGCCCAATATCAGCATCAGCCCAATATCAGCATCAGCCCAATATCAGCATCAGCCCAATATCAGCATCAGCCCAATATCAGCATCAGCCCAATATCAGCATCAGCCCAATATCAGCATCAGCCCAATATCAGCATCAGCCCAATATCAGCATCAGCCCAATATCAGCATCAGCCCAATATCAGCATCAGCCCAATATCAGCATCAGCCCAATATCAGCATCAGCCCAATATCAGCATCAGCCCAATATCAGCATCAGCCCAATATCAGCATCAGCCCAATATCAGCATCAGCCCAATATCAGCATCAGCCCAATATCAGCATCAGCCCAATATCAGCATCAGCCCAATATCAGCATCAGCCCAATATCAGCATCAGCCCAATATCAGCATCAGCCCAATATCAGCATCAGCCCAATATCAGCATCAGCCCAATATCAGCATCAGCCCAATATCAGCATCAGCCCAATATCAGCATCAGCCCAATATCAGCATCAGCCCAATATCAGCATCAGCCCAATATCAGCATCAGCCCAATATCAGCATCAGCCCAATATCAGCATCAGCCCAATATCAGCATCAGCCCAATATCAGCATCAGCCCAATATCAGCATCAGCCCAATATCAGCATCAGCCCAATATCAGCATCAGCCCAATATCAGCATCAGCCCAATATCAGCATCAGCCCAATATCAGCATCAGCCCAATATCAGCATCAGCCCAATATCAGCATCAGCCCAATATCAGCATCAGCCCAATATCAGCATCAGCCCAATATCAGCATCAGCCCAATATCAGCATCAGCCCAATATCAGCATCAGCCCAATATCAGCATCAGCCCAATATCAGCATCAGCCCAATATCAGCATCAGCCCAATATCAGCATCAGCCCAATATCAGCATCAGCCCAATATCAGCATCAGCCCAATATCAGCATCAGCCCAATATCAGCATCAGCCCAATATCAGCATCAGCCCAATATCAGCATCAGCCCAATATCAGCATCAGCCCAATATCAGCATCAGCCCAATATCAGCATCAGCCCAATATCAGCATCAGCCCAATATCAGCATCAGCTGATATTATATCATATTGGGCTGCTTCTCTGCCCCCAGCCAAGCTTATAGGCCTGCAGAGTGTCTAGGGCTGATGCTGATATTGGGCTGATGCTGATATTGGGCTGATGCTGATATTGGGCTGATGCTGATATTGGGCTGATGCTGATATTGGGCTGATGCTGATATTGGGCTGATGCTGATATTGGGCTGATGCTGATATTGGGCTGATGCTGATATTGGGCTGATGCTGATATTGGGCTGATGCTGATATTGGGCTGATGCTGATATTGGGCTGATGCTGATATTGGGCTGATGCTGATATTGGGCTGATGCTGATATTGGGCTGATGCTGATATTGGGCTGATGCTGATATTGGGCTGATGCTGATATTGGGCTGATGCTGATATTGGGCTGATGCTGATATTGGGCTGATGCTGATATTGGGCTGATGCTGATATTGGGCTGATGCTGATATTGGGCTGATGCTGATATTGGGCTGATGCTGATATTGGGCTGATGCTGATATTGGGCTGATGCTGATATTGGGCTGATGCTGATATTGGGCTGATGCTGATATTGGGCTGATGCTGATATTGGGCTGATGCTGATATTGGGCTGATGCTGATATTGGGCTGATGCTGATATTGGGCTGATGCTGATATTGGGCTGATGCTGATATTGGGCTGATGCTGATATTGGGCTGATGCTGATATTGGGCTGATGCTGATATTGGGCTGATGCTGATATTGGGCTGATGCTGATATTGGGCTGATGCTGATATTGGGCTGATGCTGATATTGGGCTGATGCTGATATTGGGCTGATGCTGATATTGGGCTGATGCTGATATTGGGCTGATGCTGATATTGGGCTGATGCTGATATTGGGCTGATGCTGATATTGGGCTGATGCTGATATTGGAAACCTTGTCTGAACCCCTCCATCCTTCCTGTAGCTGCTCAGACTCTGCTTCTCTGCCCCCAGCCAAGCTTATAGGCCTGCAGAGTGTCTAGTTTTGAAGATACAGACTCTGCTAAGCAAAAGTGAACAGGGCCAAACTGGGCTTATTTCGCTGTGAAAGTGACATTTAGGCACGGAGTTGGAAAACCTTGTCTGAACCCCTCCATCCTTCCTGTAGCTGCTCAGACTCTGCTTCTCTGCCCCCAGCCAAGCTTATAGGCCTGCAGAGTGTCTAGTTTTGAAGATACAGACTCTGCTAAGCAAAAGTGAACAGGGCCAAACTGGGCTTATTTCGCTGTGAAAGTGACATTTAGGCACGGAGTTGGAAAACCTTGTCTGAACCCCTCCATCCTTCCTGTAGCTGCTCAGACTCTGCTTCTCTGCCCCCAGCCAAGCTTATAGGCCTGCAGAGTGTCTAGTTTTGAAGATACAGACTCTGCTAAGCAAAAGTGAACAGGGCCAAACTGGGCTTATTTCGCTGTGAAAGTGACATTTAGGCACGGAGTTGGAAAACCTTGTCTGAACCCCTCCATCCTTCCTGTAGCTGCTCAGACTCTGCTTCTCTGCCCCCAGCCAAGCTTATAGGCCTGCAGAGTGTCTAGTTTTGAAGATACAGACTCTGCTAAGCAAAAGTGAACAGGGCCAAACTGGGCTTATTTCGCTGTGAAAGTGACATTTAGGCACGGAGTTGGAAAACCTTGTCTGAACCCCTCCATCCTTCCTGTAGCTGCTCAGACTCTGCTTCTCTGCCCCCAGCCAAGCTTATAGGCCTGCAGAGTGTCTAGTTTTGAAGATACAGACTCTGCTAAGCAAAAGTGAACAGGGCCAAACTGGGCTTATTTCGCTGTGAAAGTGACATTTAGGCACGGAGTTGGAAAACCTTGTCTGAACCCCTCCATCCTTCCTGTAGCTGCTCAGACTCTGCTTCTCTGCCCCCAGCCAAGCTTATAGGCCTGCAGAGTGTCTAGTTTTGAAGATACAGACTCTGCTAAGCAAAAGTGAACAGGGCCAAACTGGGCTTATTTCGCTGTGAAAGTGACATTTAGGCACGGAGTTGGAAAACCTTGTCTGAACCCCTCCATCCTTCCTGTAGCTGCTCAGACTCTGCTTCTCTGCCCCCAGCCAAGCTTATAGGCCTGCAGAGTGTCTAGTTTTGAAGATACAGACTCTGCTAAGCAAAAGTGAACAGGGCCAAACTGGGCTTATTTCGCTGTGAAAGTGACATTTAGGCACGGAGTTGGAAAACCTTGTCTGAACCCCTCCATCCTTCCTGTAGCTGCTCAGACTCTGCTTCTCTGCCCCCAGCCAAGCTTATATGCCTGCAGAGTGTCTAGTTTTGAAGATACAGACTCTGCTAAGCAAAAGTGAACAGGGCCAAACTGGGCTTATTTCGCTGTGAAAGTGACATTTAGGCACGGAGTTGGAAAACCTTGTCTGAACCCCTCCATCCTTCCTGTAGCTGCTCAGACTCTGCTTCTCTGCCCCCAGCCAAGCTTATAGGCCTGCAGAGTGTCTAGTTTTGAAGATACAGACTCTGCTAAGCAAAAGTGAACAGGGCCAAACTGGGCTTATTTCGCTGTGAAAGTGACATTTAGGCACGGAGTTGGAAAACCTTGTCTGAACCCCTCCATCCTTCCTGTAGCTGCTCAGACTCTGCTTCTCTGCCCCCAGCCAAGCTTATAGGCCTGCAGAGTGTCTAGTTTTGAAGATACAGACTCTGCTAAGCAAAAGTGAACAGGGCCAAACTGGGCTTATTTCGCTGTGAAATTTCGATGTCACTTTCACAGCGAAATAAGCCCAGTTTGGCCCTGTTCACTTTTGCTTAGCAGAGTCTGTATCTTCAAAACTAGACACTCTGCAGGCCTATAAGCTTGGCTGGGGGCAGAGAAGCAGAGTCTGAGCAGCTACAGGAAGGATGGAGGGGTTCAGACAAGGTTTTCCAACTCCGTGCCTAAATGTCACTTTCACAGCGAAATAAGCCCAGTTTGGCCCTGTTCACTTTTGCTTAGCAGAGTCTGTATCTTCAAAACTAGACACTCTGCAGGCCTATAAGCTTGGCTGGGGGCAGAGAAGCAGAGTCTGAGCAGCTACAGGAAGGATGGAGGGGTTCAGACAAGGTTTTCCAACTCCGTGCCTAAATGTCACTTTCACAGCGAAATAAGCCCAGTTTGGCCCTGTTCACTTTTGCTTAGCAGAGTCTGTATCTTCAAAACTAGACACTCTGCAGGCCTATAAGCTTGGCTGGGGGCAGAGAAGCAGAGTCTGAGCAGCTACAGGAAGGATGGAGGGGTTCAGACAAGGTTTTCCAACTCCGTGCCTAAATGTCACTTTCACAGCGAAATAAGCCCAGTTTGGCCCTGTTCACTTTTGCTTAGCAGAGTCTGTATCTTCAAAACTAGACACTCTGCAGGCCTATAAGCTTGGCTGGGGGCAGAGAAGCAGAGTCTGAGCAGCTACAGGAAGGATGGAGGGGTTCAGACAAGGTTTTCCAACTCCGTGCCTAAATGTCACTTTCACAGCGAAATAAGCCCAGTTTGGCCCTGTTCACTTTTGCTTAGCAGAGTCTGTATCTTCAAAACTAGACACTCTGCAGGCCTATAAGCTTGGCTGGGGGCAGAGAAGCAGAGTCTGAGCAGCTACAGGAAGGATGGAGGGGTTCAGACAAGGTTTTCCAACTCCGTGCCTAAATGTCACTTTCACAGCGAAATAAGCCCAGTTTGGCCCTGTTCACTTTTGCTTAGCAGAGTCTGTATCTTCAAAACTAGACACTCTGCAGGCCTATAAGCTTGGCTGGGGGCAGAGAAGCAGAGTCTGAGCAGCTACAGGAAGGATGGAGGGGTTCAGACAAGGTTTTCCAACTCCGTGCCTAAATGTCACTTTCACAGCGAAATAAGCCCAGTTTGGCCCTGTTCACTTTTGCTTAGCAGAGTCTGTATCTTCAAAACTAGACACTCTGCAGGCCTATAAGCTTGGCTGGGGGCAGAGAAGCAGAGTCTGAGCAGCTACAGGAAGGATGGAGGGGTTCAGACAAGGTTTTCCAACTCCGTGCCTAAATGTCACTTTCACAGCGAAATAAGCCCAGTTTGGCCCTGTTCACTTTTGCTTAGCAGAGTCTGTATCTTCAAAACTAGACACTCTGCAGGCCTATAAGCTTGGCTGGGGGCAGAGAAGCAGAGTCTGAGCAGCTACAGGAAGGATGGAGGGGTTCAGACAAGGTTTTCCAACTCCGTGCCTAAATGTCACTTTCACAGCGAAATAAGCCCAGTTTGGCCCTGTTCACTTTTGCTTAGCAGAGTCTGTATCTTCAAAACTAGACACTCTGCAGGCCTATAAGCTTGGCTGGGGGCAGAGAAGCAGAGTCTGAGCAGCTACAGGAAGGATGGAGGGGTTCAGACAAGGTTTTCCAACTCCGTGCCTAAATGTCACTTTCACAGCGAAATAAGCCCAGTTTGGCCCTGTTCACTTTTGCTTAGCAGAGTCTGTATCTTCAAAACTAGACACTCTGCAGGCCTATAAGCTTGGCTGGGGGCAGAGAAGCAGAGTCTGAGCAGCTACAGGAAGGATGGAGGGGTTCAGACAAGGTTTTCCAACTCCGTGCCTAAATGTCACTTTCACAGCGAAATAAGCCCAGTTTGGCCCTGTTCACTTTTGCTTAGCAGAGTCTGTATCTTCAAAACTAGACACTCTGCAGGCCTATAAGCTTGGCTGGGGGCAGAGAAGCAGAGTCTGAGCAGCTACAGGAAGGATGGAGGGGTTCAGACAAGGTTTTCCAACTCCGTGCCTAAATGTCACTTTCACAGCGAAATAAGCCCAGTTTGGCCCTGTTCACTTTTGCTTAGCAGAGTCTGTATCTTCAAAACTAGACACTCTGCAGGCCTATAAGCTTGGCTGGGGGCAGAGAAGCAGAGTCTGAGCAGCTACAGGAAGGATGGAGGGGTTCAGACAAGGTTTTCCAACTCCGTGCCTAAATGTCACTTTCACAGCGAAATAAGCCCAGTTTGGCCCTGTTCACTTTTGCTTAGCAGAGTCTGTATCTTCAAAACTAGACACTCTGCAGGCCTATAAGCTTGGCTGGGGGCAGAGAAGCAGAGTCTGAGCAGCTACAGGAAGGATGGAGGGGTTCAGACAAGGTTTTCCAAGTCCGTGCCTAAATGTCACTTTCACAGCGAAATAAGCCCAGTTTGGCCCTGTTCACTTTTGCTTAGCAGAGTCTGTATCTTCAAAACTAGACACTCTGCAGGCCTATATCAGCCCAATATCAATATCAGCCCAATATCAATATCAGCCCAATATCAGCATCAGCCCAATATCAGCATCAGCCCAATATCAGCATCAGCCCAATATCAGCATCAGCCCAATATCAGCATCAGCCCAATATCAGCATCAGCCCAATATCAGCATCAGCCCAATATCAGCATCAGCCCAATATCAGCATCAGCCCAATATCAGCATCAGCCCAATATCAGCATCAGCCCAATATCAGCATCAGCCCAATATCAGCATCAGCCCAATATCAGCATCAGCCCAATATCAGCATCAGCCCAATATCAGCATCAGCCCAATATCAGCATCAGCCCAATATCAGCATCAGCCCAATATCAGCATCAGCCCAATATCAGCATCAGCCCAATATCAGCATCAGCCCAATATCAGCATCAGCCCAATATCAGCATCAGCCCAATATCAGCATCAGCCCAATATCAGCATCAGCCCAATATCAGCATCAGCCCAATATCAGCATCAGCCCAATATCAGCATCAGCCCAATATCAGCATCAGCCCAATATCAGCATCAGCCCAATATCAGCATCAGCCCAATATCAGCATCAGCCCAATATCAGCATCAGCCCAATATCAGCATCAGCCCAATATCAGCATCAGCCCAATATCAGCATCAGCCCAATATCAGCATCAGCCCAATATCAGCATCAGCCCAATATCAGCATCAGCCCAATATCAGCATCAGCCCAATATCAGCATCAGCCCAATATCAGCATCAGCCCAATATCAGCATCAGCCCAATATCAGCATCAGCCCAATATCAGCATCAGCCCAATATCAGCATCAGCCCAATATCAGCATCAGCCCAATATCAGCATCAGCCCAATATCAGCATCAGCCCAATATCAGCATCAGCCCAATATCAGCATCAGCCCAATATCAGCATCAGCCCAATATCAGCATCAGCCCAATATCAGCATCAGCCCAATATCAGCATCAGCCCAATATCAGCATCAGCCCAATATCAGCATCAGCCCAATATCAGCATCAGCCCAATATCAGCATCAGCCCAATATCAGCATCAGCCCAATATCAGCATCAGCCCAATATCAGCATCAGCCCAATATCAGCATCAGCCCAATATCAGCATCAGCCCAATATCAGCATCAGCCCAATATCAGCATCAGCCCAATATCAGCATCAGCCCAATATCAGCATCAGCCCAATATCAGCATCAGCCCAATATCAGCATCAGCCCAATATCAGCATCAGCCCAATATCAGCATCAGCCCAATATCAGCATCAGCCCAATATCAGCATCAGCCCAATATCAGCATCAGCCCAATATCAGCATCAGCCCAATATCAGCATCAGCCCAATATCAGCATCAGCCCAATATCAGCATCAGCCCAATATCAGCATCAGCCCAATATCAGCATCAGCCCAATATCAGCATCAGCCCAATATCAGCATCAGCCCAATATCAGCATCAGCCCAATATCAGCATCAGCCCAATATCAGCATCAGCCCAATATCAGCATCAGCCCAATATCAGCATCAGCCCAATATCAGCATCAGCCCAATATCAGCATCAGCCCAATATCAGCATCAGCCCAATATCAGCATCAGCCCAATATCAGCATCAGCCCAATATCAATATCAGCCCAATATCAATATCAGCCCAATATCAATATCAGCCCAATATCAATATCAGCCCAATATCAATATCAGCCCAATATCAATATCAGCCCAATATCAATATCAGCCCAATATCAATATCAGCCCAATATCAATATCAGCCCAATATCAATATCAGCCCAATATCAATATCAGCCCAATATCAATATCAGCCCAATATCAACCAATATCAATATCAGCCCAATATCAATATCAGCCCAATATCAATATCAGCCCAATATCAATATCAGCCCAATATCAATATATCAGCTGATATTGGGCTGATGCTGATATTGGGCTGATGCTGATATTGGGCTGATGCTGATATTGGGCTGATGCTGATATTGGGCTGATGCTGATATTGGGCTGATGCTGATATTGGGCTGATGCTGATATTGGGCTGATGCTGATATTGGGCTGATGCTGATATTGGGCTGATGCTGATATTGGGCTGATGCTGATATTGGGCTGATGCTGATATTGGGCTGATGCTGATATTGGGCTGATGCTGATATTGGGCTGATGCTGATATTGGGCTGATGCTGATATTGGGCTGATGCTGATATTGGGCTGATGCTGATATTGGGCTGATGCTGATATTGGGCTGATGCTGATATTGGGCTGATGCTGATATTGGGCTGATGCTGATATTGGGCTGATGCTGATATTGGGCTGATGCTGATATTGGGCTGATGCTGATATTGGGCTGATATTGATATTGGGCTGATATTGATATTGGGCTGATATTGATATTGGGCTGATATTGATATTGGGCTGATATTGATATTGGGCTGATATTGATATTGGGCTGATATTGATATTGGGCTGATATTGATATTGGGCTGATATTGATATTGGGCTGATATTGATATTGGGCTGATATTGATATTGGGCTGATATTGATATTGGGCTGATATTGATATTGGGCTGATATTGATATTGGGCTGATATTGATATTGGGCTGATATTGATATTGGGCTGATATTGATATTGGGCTGATATTGATATTGGGCTGATATTGATATTGGGCTGATATTGATATTGGGCTGATATTGATATTGGGCTGATATTGATATTGGGCTGATATTGATATTGGGCTGATATTGATATTGGGCTGATATTGATATTGGGCTGATATAGGCCTGCAGAGTGTCTAGTTTTGAAGATACAGACTCTGCTAAGCAAAAGTGAACAGGGCCAAACTGGGCTTATTTCGCTGTGAAAGTGACATTTAGGCACGGACTTGGAAAACCTTGTCTGAACCCCTCCATCCTTCCTGTAGCTGCTCAGACTCTGCTTCTCTGCCCCCAGCCAAGCTTATAGGCCTGCAGAGTGTCTAGTTTTGAAGATACAGACTCTGCTAAGCAAAAGTGAACAGGGCCAAACTGGGCTTATTTCGCTGTGAAAGTGACATTTAGGCACGGAGTTGGAAAACCTTGTCTGAACCCCTCCATCCTTCCTGTAGCTGCTCAGACTCTGCTTCTCTGCCCCCAGCCAAGCTTATAGGCCTGCAGAGTGTCTAGTTTTGAAGATACAGACTCTGCTAAGCAAAAGTGAACAGGGCCAAACTGGGCTTATTTCGCTGTGAAAGTGACATTTAGGCACGGAGTTGGAAAACCTTGTCTGAACCCCTCCATCCTTCCTGTAGCTGCTCAGACTCTGCTTCTCTGCCCCCAGCCAAGCTTATAGGCCTGCAGAGTGTCTAGTTTTGAAGATACAGACTCTGCTAAGCAAAAGTGAACAGGGCCAAACTGGGCTTATTTCGCTGTGAAAGTGACATTTAGGCACGGAGTTGGAAAACCTTGTCTGAACCCCTCCATCCTTCCTGTAGCTGCTCAGACTCTGCTTCTCTGCCCCCAGCCAAGCTTATAGGCCTGCAGAGTGTCTAGTTTTGAAGATACAGACTCTGCTAAGCAAAAGTGAACAGGGCCAAACTGGGCTTATTTCGCTGTGAAAGTGACATTTAGGCACGGAGTTGGAAAACCTTGTCTGAACCCCTCCATCCTTCCTGTAGCTGCTCAGACTCTGCTTCTCTGCCCCCAGCCAAGCTTATAGGCCTGCAGAGTGTCTAGTTTTGAAGATACAGACTCTGCTAAGCAAAAGTGAACAGGGCCAAACTGGGCTTATTTCGCTGTGAAAGTGACATTTAGGCACGGTTAGGCACGGAGTTGGAAAACCTTGTCTGAACCCCTCCATCCTTCCTGTAGCTGCTCAGACTCTGCTTCTCTGCCCCCAGCCAAGCTTATAGGCCTGCAGAGTGTCTAGTTTTGAAGATACAGACTCTGCTAAGCAAAAGTGAACAGGGCCAAACTGGGCTTATTTCGCTGTGAAAGTGACATTTAGGCACGGAGTTGGAAAACCTTGTCTGAACCCCTCCATCCTTCCTGTAGCTGCTCAGACTCTGCTTCTCTGCCCCCAGCCAAGCTTATAGGCCTGCAGAGTGTCTAGTTTTGAAGATACAGACTCTGCTAAGCAAAAGTGAACAGGGCCAAACTGGGCTTATTTCGCTGTGAAAGTGACATTTAGGCACGGAGTTGGAAAACCTTGTCTGAACCCCTCCATCCTTCCTGTAGCTGCTCAGACTCTGCTTCTCTGCCCCCAGCCAAGCTTATAGGCCTGCAGAGTGTCTAGTTTTGAAGATACAGACTCTGCTAAGCAAAAGTGAACAGGGCCAAACTGGGCTTATTTCGCTGTGAAAGTGACATTTAGGCACGGAGTTGGAAAACCTTGTCTGAACCCCTCCATCCTTCCTGTAGCTGCTCAGACTCTGCTTCTCTGCCCCCAGCCAAGCTTATAGGCCTGCAGAGTGTCTAGTTTTGAAGATACAGACTCTGCTAAGCAAAAGTGAACAGGGCCAAACTGGGCTTATTTCGCTGTGAAAGTGACATTTAGGCACGGAGTTGGAAAACCTTGTCTGAACCCCTCCATCCTTCCTGTAGCTGCTCAGACTCTGCTTCTCTGCCCCCAGCCAAGCTTATAGGCCTGCAGAGTGTCTAGTTTTGAAGATACAGACTCTGCTAAGCAAAAGTGAACAGGGCCAAACTGGGCTTATTTCGCTGTGAAAGTGACATTTAGGCACGGAGTTGGAAAACCTTGTCTGAACCCCTCCATCCTTCCTGTAGCTGCTCAGACTCTGCTTCTCTGCCCCCAGCCAAGCTTATAGGCCTGCAGAGTGTCTAGTTTTGAAGATACAGACTCTGCTAAGCAAAAGTGAACAGGGCCAAACTGGGCTTATTTCGCTGTGAAAGTGACATTTAGGCACGGAGTTGGAAAACCTTGTCTGAACCCCTCCATCCTTCCTGTAGCTGCTCAGACTCTGCTTCTCTGCCCCCAGCCAAGCTTATAGGCCTGCAGAGTGTCTAGTTTTGAAGATACAGACTCTGCTAAGCAAAAGTGAACAGGGCCAAACTGGGCTTATTTCGCTGTGAAAGTGACATTTAGGCACGGAGTTGGAAAACCTTGTCTGAACCCCTCCATCCTTCCTGTAGCTGCTCAGACTCTGCTTCTCTGCCCCCAGCCAAGCTTATAGGCCTGCAGAGTGTCTAGTTTTGAAGATACAGACTCTGCTAAGCAAAAGTGAACAGGGCCAAACTGGGCTTATTTCGCTGTGAAAGTGACATTTAGGCACGGAGTTGGAAAACCTTGTCTGAACCCCTCCATCCTTCCTGTAGCTGCTCAGACTCTGCTTCTCTGCCCCCAGCCAAGCTTATAGGCCTGCAGAGTGTCTAGTTTTGAAGATACAGACTCTGCTAAGCAAAAGTGAACAGGGCCAAACTGGGCTTATTTCGCTGTGAAAGTGACATTTAGGCACGGAGTTGGAAAACCTTGTCTGAACCCCTCCATCCTTCCTGTAGCTGCTCAGACTCTGCTTCTCTGCCCCCAGCCAAGCTTATAGGCCTGCAGAGTGTCTAGTTTTGAAGATACAGACTCTGCTAAGCAAAAGTGAACAGGGCCAAACTGGGCTTATTTCGCTGTGAAAGTGACATTTAGGCACGGAGTTGGAAAACCTTGTCTGAACCCCTCCATCCTTCCTGTAGCTGCTCAGACTCTGCTTCTCTGCCCCCAGCCAAGCTTATAGGCCTGCAGAGTGTCTAGTTTTGAAGATACAGACTCTGCTAAGCAAAAGTGAACAGGGCCAAACTGGGCTTATTTCGCTGTGAAAGTGACATTTAGGCACGGAGTTGGAAAACCTTGTCTGAACCCCTCCATCCTTCCTGTAGCTGCTCAGACTCTGCTTCTCTGCCCCCAGCCAAGCTTATAGGCCTGCAGAGTGTCTAGTTTTGAAGATACAGACTCTGCTAAGCAAAAGTGAACAGGGCCAAACTGGGCTTATTTCGCTGTGAAAGTGACATTTAGGCACGGAGTTGGAAAACCTTGTCTGAACCCCTCCATCCTTCCTGTAGCTGCTCAGACTCTGCTTCTCTGCCCCCAGCCAAGCTTATAGGCCTGCAGAGTGTCTAGTTTTGAAGATACAGACTCTGCTAAGCAAAAGTGAACAGGGCCAAACTGGGCTTATTTCGCTGTGAAAGTGACATTTAGGCACGGAGTTGGAAAACCTTGTCTGAACCCCTCCATCCTTCCTGTAGCTGCTCAGACTCTGCTTCTCTGCCCCCAGCCAAGCTTATAGGCCTGCAGAGTGTCTAGTTTTGAAGATACAGACTCTGCTAAGCAAAAGTGAACAGGGCCAAACTGGGCTTATTTCGCTGTGAAAGTGACATTTAGGCACGGAGTTGGAAAACCTTGTCTGAACCCCTCCATCCTTCCTGTAGCTGCTCAGACTCTGCTTCTCTGCCCCCAGCCAAGCTTATAGGCCTGCAGAGTGTCTAGTTTTGAAGATACAGACTCTGCTAAGCAAAAGTGAACAGGGCCAAACTGGGCTTATTTCGCTGTGAAAGTGACATTTAGGCACGGAGTTGGAAAACCTTGTCTGAACCCCTCCATCCTTCCTGTAGCTGCTCAGACTCTGCTTCTCTGCCCCCAGCCAAGCTTATAGGCCTGCAGAGTGTCTAGTTTTGAAGATACAGACTCTGCTAAGCAAAAGTGAACAGGGCCAAACTGGGCTTATTTCGCTGTGAAAGTGACATTTAGGCACGGAGTTGGAAAACCTTGTCTGAACCCCTCCATCCTTCCTGTAGCTGCTCAGACTCTGCTTCTCTGCCCCCAGCCAAGCTTATAGGCCTGCAGAGTGTCTAGTTTTGAAGATACAGACTCTGCTAAGCAAAAGTGAACAGGGCCAAACTGGGCTTATTTCGCTGTGAAATTTCGATGTCACTTTCACAGCGAAATAAGCCCAGTTTGGCCCTGTTCACTTTTGCTTAGCAGAGTCTGTATCTTCAAAACTAGACACTCTGCAGGCCTATAAGCTTGGCTGGGGGCAGAGAAGCAGAGTCTGAGCAGCTACAGGAAGGATGGAGGGGTTCAGACAAGGTTTTCCAACTCCGTGCCTAAATGTCACTTTCACAGCGAAATAAGCCCAGTTTGGCCCTGTTCACTTTTGCTTAGCAGAGTCTGTATCTTCAAAACTAGACACTCTGCAGGCCTATAAGCTTGGCTGGGGGCAGAGAAGCAGAGTCTGAGCAGCTACAGGAAGGATGGAGGGGTTCAGACAAGGTTTTCCAACTCCGTGCCTAAATGTCACTTTCACAGCGAAATAAGCCCAGTTTGGCCCTGTTCACTTTTGCTTAGCAGAGTCTGTATCTTCAAAACTAGACACTCTGCAGGCCTATAAGCTTGGCTGGGGGCAGAGAAGCAGAGTCTGAGCAGCTACAGGAAGGATGGAGGGGTTCAGACAAGGTTTTCCAACTCCGTGCCTAAATGTCACTTTCACAGCGAAATAAGCCCAGTTTGGCCCTGTTCACTTTTGCTTAGCAGAGTCTGTATCTTCAAAACTAGACACTCTGCAGGCCTATAAGCTTGGCTGGGGGCAGAGAAGCAGAGTCTGAGCAGCTACAGGAAGGATGGAGGGGTTCAGACAAGGTTTTCCAACTCCGTGCCTAAATGTCACTTTCACAGCGAAATAAGCCCAGTTTGGCCCTGTTCACTTTTGCTTAGCAGAGTCTGTATCTTCAAAACTAGACACTCTGCAGGCCTATAAGCTTGGCTGGGGGCAGAGAAGCAGAGTCTGAGCAGCTACAGGAAGGATGGAGGGGTTCAGACAAGGTTTTCCAACTCCGTGCCTAAATGTCACTTTCACAGCGAAATAAGCCCAGTTTGGCCCTGTTCACTTTTGCTTAGCAGAGTCTGTATCTTCAAAACTAGACACTCTGCAGGCCTATAAGCTTGGCTGGGGGCAGAGAAGCAGAGTCTGAGCAGCTACAGGAAGGATGGAGGGGTTCAGACAAGGTTTTCCAACTCCGTGCCTAAATGTCACTTTCACAGCGAAATAAGCCCAGTTTGGCCCTGTTCACTTTTGCTTAGCAGAGTCTGTATCTTCAAAACTAGACACTCTGCAGGCCTATAAGCTTGGCTGGGGGCAGAGAAGCAGAGTCTGAGCAGCTACAGGAAGGATGGAGGGGTTCAGACAAGGTTTTCCAAGTCCGTGCCTAAATGTCACTTTCACAGCGAAATAAGCCCAGTTTGGCCCTGTTCACTTTTGCTTAGCAGAGTCTGTATCTTCAAAACTAGACACTCTGCAGGCCTATATCAGCCCAATATCAATATCAGCCCAATATCAATATCAGCCCAATATCAGCATCAGCCCAATATCAGCATCAGCCCAATATCAGCATCAGCCCAATATCAGCATCAGCCCAATATCAGCATCAGCCCAATATCAGCATCAGCCCAATATCAGCATCAGCCCAATATCAGCATCAGCCCAATATCAGCATCAGCCCAATATCAGCATCAGCCCAATATCAGCATCAGCCCAATATCAGCATCAGCCCAATATCAGCATCAGCCCAATATCAGCATCAGCCCAATATCAGCATCAGCCCAATATCAGCATCAGCCCAATATCAGCATCAGCCCAATATCAGCATCAGCCCAATATCAGCATCAGCCCAATATCAGCATCAGCCCAATATCAGCATCAGCCCAATATCAGCATCAGCCCAATATCAGCATCAGCCCAATATCAGCATCAGCCCAATATCAGCATCAGCCCAATATCAGCATCAGCCCAATATCAGCATCAGCCCAATATCAGCATCAGCCCAATATCAGCATCAGCCCAATATCAGCATCAGCCCAATATCAGCATCAGCCCAATATCAGCATCAGCCCAATATCAGCATCAGCCCAATATCAGCATCAGCCCAATATCAGCATCAGCCCAATATCAGCATCAGCCCAATATCAGCATCAGCCCAATATCAGCATCAGCCCAATATCAGCATCAGCCCAATATCAGCATCAGCCCAATATCAGCATCAGCCCAATATCAGCATCAGCCCAATATCAGCATCAGCCCAATATCAGCATCAGCCCAATATCAGCATCAGCCCAATATCAGCATCAGCCCAATATCAGCATCAGCCCAATATCAGCATCAGCCCAATATCAGCATCAGCCCAATATCAGCATCAGCCCAATATCAGCATCAGCCCAATATCAGCATCAGCCCAATATCAGCATCAGCCCAATATCAGCATCAGCCCAATATCAGCATCAGCCCAATATCAGCATCAGCCCAATATCAGCATCAGCCCAATATCAGCATCAGCCCAATATCAGCATCAGCCCAATATCAGCATCAGCCCAATATCAGCATCAGCCCAATATCAGCATCAGCCCAATATCAGCATCAGCCCAATATCAGCATCAGCCCAATATCAGCATCAGCCCAATATCAGCATCAGCCCAATATCAGCATCAGCCCAATATCAGCATCAGCCCAATATCAGCATCAGCCCAATATCAGCATCAGCCCAATATCAGCATCAGCCCAATATCAGCATCAGCCCAATATCAGCATCAGCCCAATATCAGCATCAGCCCAATATCAGCATCAGCCCAATATCAGCATCAGCCCAATATCAGCATCAGCCCAATATCAGCATCAGCCCAATATCAGCATCAGCCCAATATCAGCATCAGCCCAATATCAGCATCAGCCCAATATCAGCATCAGCCCAATATCAGCATCAGCCCAATATCAGCATCAGCCCAATATCAGCATCAGCCCAATATCAGCATCAGCCCAATATCAGCATCAGCCCAATATCAGCATCAGCCCAATATCAGCATCAGCCCAATATCAGCATCAGCCCAATATCAGCATCAGCCCAATATCAGCATCAGCCCAATATCAGCATCAGCCCAATATCAGCATCAGCTGATATTATATCATATTGGGCTGCTTCTCTGCCCCCAGCCAAGCTTATAGGCCTGCAGAGTGTCTAGGGCTGATGCTGATATTGGGCTGATGCTGATATTGGGCTGATGCTGATATTGGGCTGATGCTGATATTGGGCTGATGCTGATATTGGGCTGATGCTGATATTGGGCTGATGCTGATATTGGGCTGATGCTGATATTGGGCTGATGCTGATATTGGGCTGATGCTGATATTGGGCTGATGCTGATATTGGGCTGATGCTGATATTGGGCTGATGCTGATATTGGGCTGATGCTGATATTGGGCTGATGCTGATATTGGGCTGATGCTGATATTGGGCTGATGCTGATATTGGGCTGATGCTGATATTGGGCTGATGCTGATATTGGGCTGATGCTGATATTGGGCTGATGCTGATATTGGGCTGATGCTGATATTGGGCTGATGCTGATATTGGGCTGATGCTGATATTGGGCTGATGCTGATATTGGGCTGATGCTGATATTGGGCTGATGCTGATATTGGGCTGATGCTGATATTGGGCTGATGCTGATATTGGGCTGATGCTGATATTGGGCTGATGCTGATATTGGGCTGATGCTGATATTGGGCTGATGCTGATATTGGGCTGATGCTGATATTGGGCTGATGCTGATATTGGGCTGATGCTGATATTGGGCTGATATTGATATTGGGCTGATATTGATATTGGGCTGATATAGGCCTGCAGAGTGTCTAGTTTTGAAGATACAGACTCTGCTAAGCAAAAGTGAACAGGGCCAAACTGGGCTTATTTCGCTGTGAAAGTGACATTTAGGCACGGACTTGGAAAACCTTGTCTGAACCCCTCCATCCTTCCTGTAGCTGCTCAGACTCTGCTTCTCTGCCCCCAGCCAAGCTTATAGGCCTGCAGAGTGTCTAGTTTTGAAGATACAGACTCTGCTAAGCAAAAGTGAACAGGGCCAAACTGGGCTTATTTCGCTGTGAAAGTGACATTTAGGCACGGAGTTGGAAAACCTTGTCTGAACCCCTCCATCCTTCCTGTAGCTGCTCAGACTCTGCTTCTCTGCCCCCAGCCAAGCTTATAGGCCTGCAGAGTGTCTAGTTTTGAAGATACAGACTCTGCTAAGCAAAAGTGAACAGGGCCAAACTGGGCTTATTTCGCTGTGAAAGTGACATTTAGGCACGGAGTTGGAAAACCTTGTCTGAACCCCTCCATCCTTCCTGTAGCTGCTCAGACTCTGCTTCTCTGCCCCCAGCCAAGCTTATAGGCCTGCAGAGTGTCTAGTTTTGAAGATACAGACTCTGCTACGCAAAAGTGAACAGGGCCAAACTGGGCTTATTTCGCTGTGAAAGTGACATTTAGGCACGGAGTTGGAAAACCTTGTCTGAACCCCTCCATCCTTCCTGTAGCTGCTCAGACTCTGCTTCTCTGCCCCCAGCCAAGCTTATAGGCCTGCAGAGTGTCTAGTTTTGAAGATACAGACTCTGCTAAGCAAAAGTGAACAGGGCCAAACTGGGCTTATTTCGCTGTGAAAGTGACATTTAGGCACGGAGTTGGAAAACCTTGTCTGAACCCCTCCATCCTTCCTGTAGCTGCTCAGACTCTGCTTCTCTGCCCCCAGCCAAGCTTATAGGCCTGCAGAGTGTCTAGTTTTGAAGATACAGACTCTGCTAAGCAAAAGTGAACAGGGCCAAACTGGGCTTATTTCGCTGTGAAAGTGACATTTAGGCACGGAGTTGGAAAACCTTGTCTGAACCCCTCCATCCTTCCTGTAGCTGCTCAGACTCTGCTTCTCTGCCCCCAGCCAAGCTTATAGGCCTGCAGAGTGTCTAGTTTTGAAGATACAGACTCTGCTAAGCAAAAGTGAACAGGGCCAAACTGGGCTTATTTCGCTGTGAAAGTGACATTTAGGCACGGAGTTGGAAAACCTTGTCTGAACCCCTCCATCCTTCCTGTAGCTGCTCAGACTCTGCTTCTCTGCCCCCAGCCAAGCTTATAGGCCTGCAGAGTGTCTAGTTTTGAAGATACAGACTCTGCTAAGCAAAAGTGAACAGGGCCAAACTGGGCTTATTTCGCTGTGAAAGTGACATTTAGGCACGGAGTTGGAAAACCTTGTCTGAACCCCTCCATCCTTCCTGTAGCTGCTCAGACTCTGCTTCTCTGCCCCCAGCCAAGCTTATAGGCCTGCAGAGTGTCTAGTTTTGAAGATACAGACTCTGCTAAGCAAAAGTGAACAGGGCCAAACTGGGCTTATTTCGCTGTGAAAGTGACATTTAGGCACGGAGTTGGAAAACCTTGTCTGAACCCCTCCATCCTTCCTGTAGCTGCTCAGACTCTGCTTCTCTGCCCCCAGCCAAGCTTATAGGCCTGCAGAGTGTCTAGTTTTGAAGATACAGACTCTGCTAAGCAAAAGTGAACAGGGCCAAACTGGGCTTATTTCGCTGTGAAAGTGACATTTAGGCACGGAGTTGGAAAACCTTGTCTGAACCCCTCCATCCTTCCTGTAGCTGCTCAGACTCTGCTTCTCTGCCCCCAGCCAAGCTTATAGGCCTGCAGAGTGTCTAGTTTTGAAGATACAGACTCTGCTAAGCAAAAGTGAACAGGGCCAAACTGGGCTTATTTCGCTGTGAAAGTGACATTTAGGCACGGAGTTGGAAAACCTTGTCTGAACCCCTCCATCCTTCCTGTAGCTGCTCAGACTCTGCTTCTCTGCCCCCAGCCAAGCTTATAGGCCTGCAGAGTGTCTAGTTTTGAAGATACAGACTCTGCTAAGCAAAAGTGAACAGGGCCAAACTGGGCTTATTTCGCTGTGAAAGTGACATTTAGGCACGGAGTTGGAAAACCTTGTCTGAACCCCTCCATCCTTCCTGTAGCTGCTCAGACTCTGCTTCTCTGCCCCCAGCCAAGCTTATAGGCCTGCAGAGTGTCTAGTTTTGAAGATACAGACTCTGCTAAGCAAAAGTGAACAGGGCCAAACTGGGCTTATTTCGCTGTGAAATTTCGATGTCACTTTCACAGCGAAATAAGCCCAGTTTGGCCCTGTTCACTTTTGCTTAGCAGAGTCTGTATCTTCAAAACTAGACACTCTGCAGGCCTATAAGCTTGGCTGGGGGCAGAGAAGCAGAGTCTGAGCAGCTACAGGAAGGATGGAGGGGTTCAGACAAGGTTTTCCAACTCCGTGCCTAAATGTCACTTTCACAGCGAAATAAGCCCAGTTTGGCCCTGTTCACTTTTGCTTAGCAGAGTCTGTATCTTCAAAACTAGACACTCTGCAGGCCTATAAGCTTGGCTGGGGGCAGAGAAGCAGAGTCTGAGCAGCTACAGGAAGGATGGAGGGGTTCAGACAAGGTTTTCCAACTCCGTGCCTAAATGTCACTTTCACAGCGAAATAAGCCCAGTTTGGCCCTGTTCACTTTTGCTTAGCAGAGTCTGTATCTTCAAAACTAGACACTCTGCAGGCCTATAAGCTTGGCTGGGGGCAGAGAAGCAGAGTCTGAGCAGCTACAGGAAGGATGGAGGGGTTCAGACAAGGTTTTCCAACTCCGTGCCTAAATGTCACTTTCACAGCGAAATAAGCCCAGTTTGGCCCTGTTCACTTTTGCTTAGCAGAGTCTGTATCTTCAAAACTAGACACTCTGCAGGCCTATAAGCTTGGCTGGGGGCAGAGAAGCAGAGTCTGAGCAGCTACAGGAAGGATGGAGGGGTTCAGACAAGGTTTTCCAACTCCGTGCCTAAATGTCACTTTCACAGCGAAATAAGCCCAGTTTGGCCCTGTTCACTTTTGCTTAGCAGAGTCTGTATCTTCAAAACTAGACACTCTGCAGGCCTATAAGCTTGGCTGGGGGCAGAGAAGCAGAGTCTGAGCAGCTACAGGAAGGATGGAGGGGTTCAGACAAGGTTTTCCAACTCCGTGCCTAAATGTCACTTTCACAGCGAAATAAGCCCAGTTTGGCCCTGTTCACTTTTGCTTAGCAGAGTCTGTATCTTCAAAACTAGACACTCTGCAGGCCTATAAGCTTGGCTGGGGGCAGAGAAGCAGAGTCTGAGCAGCTACAGGAAGGATGGAGGGGTTCAGACAAGGTTTTCCAACTCCGTGCCTAAATGTCACTTTCACAGCGAAATAAGCCCAGTTTGGCCCTGTTCACTTTTGCTTAGCAGAGTCTGTATCTTCAAAACTAGACACTCTGCAGGCCTATAAGCTTGGCTGGGGGCAGAGAAGCAGAGTCTGAGCAGCTACAGGAAGGATGGAGGGGTTCAGACAAGGTTTTCCAACTCCGTGCCTAAATGTCACTTTCACAGCGAAATAAGCCCAGTTTGGCCCTGTTCACTTTTGCTTAGCAGAGTCTGTATCTTCAAAACTAGACACTCTGCAGGCCTATAAGCTTGGCTGGGGGCAGAGAAGCAGAGTCTGAGCAGCTACAGGAAGGATGGAGGGGTTCAGACAAGGTTTTCCAACTCCGTGCCTAAATGTCACTTTCACAGCGAAATAAGCCCAGTTTGGCCCTGTTCACTTTTGCTTAGCAGAGTCTGTATCTTCAAAACTAGACACTCTGCAGGCCTATAAGCTTGGCTGGGGGCAGAGAAGCAGAGTCTGAGCAGCTACAGGAAGGATGGAGGGGTTCAGACAAGGTTTTCCAACTCCGTGCCTAAATGTCACTTTCACAGCGAAATAAGCCCAGTTTGGCCCTGTTCACTTTTGCTTAGCAGAGTCTGTATCTTCAAAACTAGACACTCTGCAGGCCTATAAGCTTGGCTGGGGGCAGAGAAGCAGAGTCTGAGCAGCTACAGGAAGGATGGAGGGGTTCAGACAAGGTTTTCCAACTCCGTGCCTAAATGTCACTTTCACAGCGAAATAAGCCCAGTTTGGCCCTGTTCACTTTTGCTTAGCAGAGTCTGTATCTTCAAAACTAGACACTCTGCAGGCCTATAAGCTTGGCTGGGGGCAGAGAAGCAGAGTCTGAGCAGCTACAGGAAGGATGGAGGGGTTCAGACAAGGTTTTCCAACTCCGTGCCTAAATGTCACTTTCACAGCGAAATAAGCCCAGTTTGGCCCTGTTCACTTTTGCTTAGCAGAGTCTGTATCTTCAAAACTAGACACTCTGCAGGCCTATAAGCTTGGCTGGGGGCAGAGAAGCAGAGTCTGAGCAGCTACAGGAAGGATGGAGGGGTTCAGACAAGGTTTTCCAACTCCGTGCCTAAATGTCACTTTCACAGCGAAATAAGCCCAGTTTGGCCCTGTTCACTTTTGCTTAGCAGAGTCTGTATCTTCAAAACTAGACACTCTGCAGGCCTATAAGCTTGGCTGGGGGCAGAGAAGCAGAGTCTGAGCAGCTACAGGAAGGATGGAGGGGTTCAGACAAGGTTTTCCAAGTCCGTGCCTAAATGTCACTTTCACAGCGAAATAAGCCCAGTTTGGCCCTGTTCACTTTTGCTTAGCAGAGTCTGTATCTTCAAAACTAGACACTCTGCAGGCCTATATCAGCCCAATATCAATATCAGCCCAATATCAATATCAGCCCAATATCAGCATCAGCCCAATATCAGCATCAGCCCAATATCAGCATCAGCCCAATATCAGCATCAGCCCAATATCAGCATCAGCCCAATATCAGCATCAGCCCAATATCAGCATCAGCCCAATATCAGCATCAGCCCAATATCAGCATCAGCCCAATATCAGCATCAGCCCAATATCAGCATCAGCCCAATATCAGCATCAGCCCAATATCAGCATCAGCCCAATATCAGCATCAGCCCAATATCAGCATCAGCCCAATATCAGCATCAGCCCAATATCAGCATCAGCCCAATATCAGCATCAGCCCAATATCAGCATCAGCCCAATATCAGCATCAGCCCAATATCAGCATCAGCCCAATATCAGCATCAGCCCAATATCAGCATCAGCCCAATATCAGCATCAGCCCAATATCAGCATCAGCCCAATATCAGCATCAGCCCAATATCAGCATCAGCCCAATATCAGCATCAGCCCAATATCAGCATCAGCCCAATATCAGCATCAGCCCAATATCAGCATCAGCCCAATATCAGCATCAGCCCAATATCAGCATCAGCCCAATATCAGCATCAGCCCAATATCAGCATCAGCCCAATATCAGCATCAGCCCAATATCAGCATCAGCCCAATATCAGCATCAGCCCAATATCAGCATCAGCCCAATATCAGCATCAGCCCAATATCAGCATCAGCCCAATATCAGCATCAGCCCAATATCAGCATCAGCCCAATATCAGCATCAGCCCAATATCAGCATCAGCCCAATATCAGCATCAGCCCAATATCAGCATCAGCCCAATATCAGCATCAGCCCAATATCAGCATCAGCCCAATATCAGCATCAGCCCAATATCAGCATCAGCTGATATTATATCATATTGGGCTGCTTCTCTGCCCCCAGCCAAGCTTATAGGCCTGCAGAGTGTCTAGTTTTGAAGATACAGACTCTGCTAAGCAAAAGTGAACAGGGCCAAACTGGGCTTATTTCGCTGTGAAAGTGACATTTAGGCACGGAGTTGGAAAACCTTGTCTGAACCCCTCCATCCTTCCTGTAGCTGCTCAGACTCTGCTTCTCTGCCCCCAGCCAAGCTTATAGGCCTGCAGAGTGTCTAGTTTTGAAGATACAGACTCTGCTAAGCAAAAGTGAACAGGGCCAAACTGGGCTTATTTCGCTGTGAAAGTGACATTTAGGCACGGAGTTGGAAAACCTTGTCTGAACCCCTCCATCCTTCCTGTAGCTGCTCAGACTCTGCTTCTCTGCCCCCAGCCAAGCTTATAGGCCTGCAGAGTGTCTAGTTTTGAAGATACAGACTCTGCTAAGCAAAAGTGAACAGGGCCAAACTGGGCTTATTTCGCTGTGAAAGTGACATTTAGGCACGGAGTTGGAAAACCTTGTCTGAACCCCTCCATCCTTCCTGTAGCTGCTCAGACTCTGCTTCTCTGCCCCCAGCCAAGCTTATAGGCCTGCAGAGTGTCTAGTTTTGAAGATACAGACTCTGCTAAGCAAAAGTGAACAGGGCCAAACTGGGCTTATTTCGCTGTGAAAGTGACATTTAGGCACGGAGTTGGAAAACCTTGTCTGAACCCCTCCATCCTTCCTGTAGCTGCTCAGACTCTGCTTCTCTGCCCCCAGCCAAGCTTATAGGCCTGCAGAGTGTCTAGTTTTGAAGATACAGACTCTGCTAAGAAAAAGTGAACAGGGCCAAACTGGGCTTATTTCGCTGTGAAAGTGACATTTAGGCACGGAGTTGGAAAACCTTGTCTGAACCCCTCCATCCTTCCTGTAGCTGCTCAGACTCTGCTTCTCTGCCCCCAGCCAAGCTTATAGGCCTGCAGAGTGTCTAGTTTTGAAGATACAGACTCTGCTAAGCAAAAGTGAACAGGGCCAAACTGGGCTTATTTCGCTGTGAAAGTGACATTTAGGCACGGAGTTGGAAAACCTTGTCTGAACCCCTCCATCCTTCCTGTAGCTGCTCAGACTCTGCTTCTCTGCCCCCAGCCAAGCTTATAGGCCTGCAGAGTGTCTAGTTTTGAAGATACAGACTCTGCTAAGCAAAAGTGAACAGGGCCAAACTGGGCTTATTTCGCTGTGAAAGTGACATTTAGGCACGGAGTTGGAAAACCTTGTCTGAACCCCTCCATCCTTCCTGTAGCTGCTCAGACTCTGCTTCTCTGCCCCCAGCCAAGCTTATAGGCCTGCAGAGTGTCTAGTTTTGAAGATACAGACTCTGCTAAGAAAAAGTGAACAGGGCCAAACTGGGCTTATTTCGCTGTGAAAGTGACATTTAGGCACGGAGTTGGAAAACCTTGTCTGAACCCCTCCATCGATGCTGATATTGGGCTGATGCTGATATTGGGCTGATGCTGATATTGGGCTGATGCTGATATTGGGCTGATGCTGATATTGGGCTGATGCTGATATTGGGCTGATGCTGATATTGGGCTGATGCTGATATTGGGCTGATGCTGATATTGGGCTGATGCTGATATTGGGCTGATGCTGATATTGGGCTGATGCTGATATTGGGCTGATGCTGATATTGGGCTGATGCTGATATTGGGCTGATGCTGATATTGGGCTGATGCTGATATTGGGCTGATGCTGATATTGGGCTGATGCTGATATTGGGCTGATGCTGATATTGGGCTGATGCTGATATTGGGCTGATGCTGATATTGGGCTGATGCTGATATTGGGCTGATGCTGATATTGGGCTGATGCTGATATTGGGCTGATGCTGATATTGGGCTGATGCTGATATTGGGCTGATGCTGATATTGGGCTGATGCTGATATTGGGCTGATGCTGATATTGGGCTGATGCTGATATTGGGCTGATGCTGATATTGGGCTGATGCTGATATTGGGCTGATGCTGATATTGGGCTGATGCTGATATTGGGCTGATGCTGATATTGGGCTGATGCTGATATTGGGCTGATGCTGATATTGGGCTGATGCTGATATTGGGCTGATGCTGATATTGGGCTGATGCTGATATTGGGCTGATGCTGATATTGGGCTGATGCTGATATTGGGCTGATGCTGATATTGGGCTGATGCTGATATTGGGCTGATGCTGATATTGGGCTGATGCTGATATTGGGCTGATGCTGATATTGGGCTGATGCTGATATTGGGCTGATGCTGATATTGGGCTGATGCTGATATTGGGCTGATGCTGATATTGGGCTGATGCTGATATTGGGCTGATGCTGATATTGGGCTGATGCTGATATTGGGCTGATGCTGATATTGGGCTGATGCTGATATTGGGCTGATGCTGATATTGGGCTGATGCTGATATTGGGCTGATGCTGATATTGGGCTGATGCTGATATTGGGCTGATGCTGATATTGGGCTGATGCTGATATTGGGCTGATGCTGATATTGGGCTGATGCTGATATACGGGCTGATGCTGATATTGGGCTGATGCTGATATTGGGCTGATGCTGATATTGGGCTGATGCTGATATTGGGCTGATATTGATATTGGGCTGATATTGATATTGGGCTGATATAGGCCTGCAGAGTGTCTAGTTTTGAAGATACAGACTCTGCTAAGCAAAAGTGAACAGGGCCAAACTGGGCTTATTTCGCTGTGAAAGTGACATTTAGGCACGGACTTGGAAAACCTTGTCTGAACCCCTCCATCCTTCCTGTAGCTGCTCAGACTCTGCTTCTCTGCCCCCAGCCAAGCTTATAGGCCTGCAGAGTGTCTAGTTTTGAAGATACAGACTCTGCTAAGCAAAAGTGAACAGGGCCAAACTGGGCTTATTTCGCTGTGAAAGTGACATTTAGGCACGGAGTTGGAAAACCTTGTCTGAACCCCTCCATCCTTCCTGTAGCTGCTCAGACTCTGCTTCTCTGCCCCCAGCCAAGCTTATAGGCCTGCAGAGTGTCTAGTTTTGAAGATACAGACTCTGCTAAGCAAAAGTGAACAGGGCCAAACTGGGCTTATTTCGCTGTGAAATTGACATTTAGGCACGGAGTTGGAAAACCTTGTCTGAACCCCTCCATCCTTCCTGTAGCTGCTCAGACTCTGCTTCTCTGCCCCCAGCCAAGCTTATAGGCCTGCAGAGTGTCTAGTTTTGAAGATACAGACTCTGCTAAGCAAAAGTGAACAGGGCCAAACTGGGCTTATTTCGCTGTGAAAGTGACATTTAGGCACGGAGTTGGAAAACCTTGTCTGAACCCCTCCATCCTTCCTGTAGCTGCTCAGACTCTGCTTCTCTGCCCCCAGCCAAGCTTATAGGCCTGCAGAGTGTCTAGTTTTGAAGATACAGACTCTGCTAAGCAAAAGTGAACAGGGCCAAACTGGGCTTATTTCGCTGTGAAAGTGACATTTAGGCACGGAGTTGGAAAACCTTGTCTGAACCCCTCCATCCTTCCTGTAGCTGCTCAGACTCTGCTTCTCTGCCCCCAGCCAAGCTTATAGGCCTGCAGAGTGTCTAGTTTTGAAGATACAGACTCTGCTAAGCAAAAGTGAACAGGGCCAAACTGGGCTTATTTCGCTGTGAAAGTGACATTTAGGCACGGAGTTGGAAAACCTTGTCTGAACCCCTCCATCCTTCCTGTAGCTGCTCAGACTCTGCTTCTCTGCCCCCAGCCAAGCTTATAGGCCTGCAGAGTGTCTAGTTTTGAAGATACAGACTCTGCTAAGCAAAAGTGAACAGGGCCAAACTGGGCTTATTTCGCTGTGAAAGTGACATTTAGGCACGGAGTTGGAAAACCTTGTCTGAACCCCTCCATCCTTCCTGTAGCTGCTCAGACTCTGCTTCTCTGCCCCCAGCCAAGCTTATAGGCCTGCAGAGTGTCTAGTTTTGAAGATACAGACTCTGCTAAGCAAAAGTGAACAGGGCCAAACTGGGCTTATTTCGCTGTGAAAGTGACATTTAGGCACGGAGTTGGAAAACCTTGTCTGAACCCCTCCATCCTTCCTGTAGCTGCTCAGACTCTGCTTCTCTGCCCCCAGCCAAGCTTATAGGCCTGCAGAGTGTCTAGTTTTGAAGATACAGACTCTGCTAAGCAAAAGTGAACAGGGCCAAACTGGGCTTATTTCGCTGTGAAAGTGACATTTAGGCACGGAGTTGGAAAACCTTGTCTGAACCCCTCCATCCTTCCTGTAGCTGCTCAGACTCTGCTTCTCTGCCCCCAGCCAAGCTTATAGGCCTGCAGAGTGTCTAGTTTTGAAGATACAGACTCTGCTAAGCAAAAGTGAACAGGGCCAAACTGGGCTTATTTCGCTGTGAAAGTGACATTTAGGCACGGAGTTGGAAAACCTTGTCTGAACCCCTCCATCCTTCCTGTAGCTGCTCAGACTCTGCTTCTCTGCCCCCAGCCAAGCTTATAGGCCTGCAGAGTGTCTAGTTTTGAAGATACAGACTCTGCTAAGCAAAAGTGAACAGGGCCAAACTGGGCTTATTTCGCTGTGAAAGTGACATTTAGGCACGGAGTTGGAAAACCTTGTCTGAACCCCTCCATCCTTCCTGTAGCTGCTCAGACTCTGCTTCTCTGCCCCCAGCCAAGCTTATAGGCCTGCAGAGTGTCTAGTTTTGAAGATACAGACTCTGCTAAGCAAAAGTGAACAGGGCCAAACTGGGCTTATTTCGCTGTGAAAGTGACATTTAGGCACGGAGTTGGAAAACCTTGTCTGAACCCCTCCATCCTTCCTGTAGCTGCTCAGACTCTGCTTCTCTGCCCCCAGCCAAGCTTATAGGCCTGCAGAGTGTCTAGTTTTGAAGATACAGACTCTGCTAAGCAAAAGTGAACAGGGCCAAACTGGGCTTATTTCGCTGTGAAAGTGACATTTAGGCACGGAGTTGGAAAACCTTGTCTGAACCCCTCCATCCTTCCTGTAGCTGCTCAGACTCTGCTTCTCTGCCCCCAGCCAAGCTTATAGGCCTGCAGAGTGTCTAGTTTTGAAGATACAGACTCTGCTAAGCAAAAGTGAACAGGGCCAAACTGGGCTTATTTCGCTGTGAAAGTGACATTTAGGCACGGAGTTGGAAAACCTTGTCTGAACCCCTCCATCCTTCCTGTAGCTGCTCAGACTCTGCTTCTCTGCCCCCAGCCAAGCTTATAGGCCTGCAGAGTGTCTAGTTTTGAAGATACAGACTCTGCTAAGCAAAAGTGAACAGGGCCAAACTGGGCTTATTTCGCTGTGAAAGTGACATTTAGGCACGGAGTTGGAAAACCTTGTCTGAACCCCTCCATCCTTCCTGTAGCTGCTCAGACTCTGCTTCTCTGCCCCCAGCCAAGCTTATAGGCCTGCAGAGTGTCTAGTTTTGAAGATACAGACTCTGCTAAGCAAAAGTGAACAGGGCCAAACTGGGCTTATTTCGCTGTGAAAGTGACATTTAGGCACGGAGTTGGAAAACCTTGTCTGAACCCCTCCATCCTTCCTGTAGCTGCTCAGACTCTGCTTCTCTGCCCCCAGCCAAGCTTATAGGCCTGCAGAGTGTCTAGTTTTGAAGATACAGACTCTGCTAAGCAAAAGTGAACAGGGCCAAACTGGGCTTATTTCGCTGTGAAAGTGACATTTAGGCACGGAGTTGGAAAACCTTGTCTGAACCCCTCCATCCTTCCTGTAGCTGCTCAGACTCTGCTTCTCTGCCCCCAGCCAAGCTTATAGGCCTGCAGAGTGTCTAGTTTTGAAGATACAGACTCTGCTAAGCAAAAGTGAACAGGGCCAAACTGGGCTTATTTCGCTGTGAAAGTGACATCGAAATTTCACAGCGAAATAAGCCCAGTTTGGCCCTGTTCACTTTTGCTTAGCAGAGTCTGTATCTTCAAAACTAGACACTCTGCAGGCCTATAAGCTTGGCTGGGGGCAGAGAAGCAGAGTCTGAGCAGCTACAGGAAGGATGGAGGGGTTCAGACAAGGTTTTCCAACTCCGTGCCTAAATGTCACTTTCACAGCGAAATAAGCCCAGTTTGGCCCTGTTCACTTTTGCTTAGCAGAGTCTGTATCTTCAAAACTAGACACTCTGCAGGCCTATAAGCTTGGCTGGGGGCAGAGAAGCAGAGTCTGAGCAGCTACAGGAAGGATGGAGGGGTTCAGACAAGGTTTTCCAACTCCGTGCCTAAATGTCACTTTCACAGCGAAATAAGCCCAGTTTGGCCCTGTTCACTTTTGCTTAGCAGAGTCTGTATCTTCAAAACTAGACACTCTGCAGGCCTATAAGCTTGGCTGGGGGCAGAGAAGCAGAGTCTGAGCAGCTACAGGAAGGATGGAGGGGTTCAGACAAGGTTTTCCAACTCCGTGCCTAAATGTCACTTTCACAGCGAAATAAGCCCAGTTTGGCCCTGTTCACTTTTGCTTAGCAGAGTCTGTATCTTCAAAACTAGACACTCTGCAGGCCTATAAGCTTGGCTGGGGGCAGAGAAGCAGAGTCTGAGCAGCTACAGGAAGGATGGAGGGGTTCAGACAAGGTTTTCCAACTCCGTGCCTAAATGTCACTTTCACAGCGAAATAAGCCCAGTTTGGCCCTGTTCACTTTTGCTTAGCAGAGTCTGTATCTTCAAAACTAGACACTCTGCAGGCCTATAAGCTTGGCTGGGGGCAGAGAAGCAGAGTCTGAGCAGCTACAGGAAGGATGGAGGGGTTCAGACAAGGTTTTCCAACTCCGTGCCTAAATGTCACTTTCACAGCGAAATAAGCCCAGTTTGGCCCTGTTCACTTTTGCTTAGCAGAGTCTGTATCTTCAAAACTAGACACTCTGCAGGCCTATAAGCTTGGCTGGGGGCAGAGAAGCAGAGTCTGAGCAGCTACAGGAAGGATGGAGGGGTTCAGACAAGGTTTTCCAACTCCGTGCCTAAATGTCACTTTCACAGCGAAATAAGCCCAGTTTGGCCCTGTTCACTTTTGCTTAGCAGAGTCTGTATCTTCAAAACTAGACACTCTGCAGGCCTATAAGCTTGGCTGGGGGCAGAGAAGCAGAGTCTGAGCAGCTACAGGAAGGATGGAGGGGTTCAGACAAGGTTTTCCAACTCCGTGCCTAAATGTCACTTTCACAGCGAAATAAGCCCAGTAGGTTTTCCAACTCCGTGCCTAAATGTCACTTTCACAGCGAAATAAGCCCAGTTTGGCCCTGTTCACTTTTGCTTAGCAGAGTCTGTATCTTCAAAACTAGACACTCTGCAGGCCTATAAGCTTGGCTGGGGGCAGAGAAGCAGAGTCTGAGCAGCTACAGGAAGGATGGAGGGGTTCAGACAAGGTTTTCCAACTCCGTGCCTAAATGTCACTTTCACAGCGAAATAAGCCCAGTTTGGCCCTGTTCACTTTTGCTTAGCAGAGTCTGTATCTTCAAAACTAGACACTCTGCAGGCCTATAAGCTTGGCTGGGGGCAGAGAAGCAGAGTCTGAGCAGCTACAGGAAGGATGGAGGGGTTCAGACAAGGTTTTCCAACTCCGTGCCTAAATGTCACTTTCACAGCGAAATAAGCCCAGTTTGGCCCTGTTCACTTTTGCTTAGCAGAGTCTGTATCTTCAAAACTAGACACTCTGCAGGCCTATAAGCTTGGCTGGGGGCAGAGAAGCAGAGTCTGAGCAGCTACAGGAAGGATGGAGGGGTTCAGACAAGGTTTTCCAAGTCCGTGCCTAAATGTCACTTTCACAGCGAAATAAGCCCAGTTTGGCCCTGTTCACTTTTGCTTAGCAGAGTCTGTATCTTCAAAACTAGACACTCTGCAGGCCTATATCAGCCCAATATCAATATCAGCCCAATATCAATATCAGCCCAATATCAGCATCAGCCCAATATCAGCATCAGCCCAATATCAGCATCAGCCCAATATCAGCATCAGCCCAATATCAGCATCAGCCCAATATCAGCATCAGCCCAATATCAGCATCAGCCCAATATCAGCATCAGCCCAATATCAGCATCAGCCCAATATCAGCATCAGCCCAATATCAGCATCAGCCCAATATCAGCATCAGCCCAATATCAGCATCAGCCCAATATCAGCATCAGCCCAATATCAGCATCAGCCCAATATCAGCATCAGCCCAATATCAGCATCAGCCCAATATCAGCATCAGCCCAATATCAGCATCAGCCCAATATCAGCATCAGCCCAATATCAGCATCAGCCCAATATCAGCATCAGCCCAATATCAGCATCAGCCCAATATCAGCATCAGCCCAATATCAGCATCAGCCCAATATCAGCATCAGCCCAATATCAGCATCAGCCCAATATCAGCATCAGCCCAATATCAGCATCAGCCCAATATCAGCATCAGCCCAATATCAGCATCAGCCCAATATCAGCATCAGCCCAATATCAGCATCAGCCCAATATCAGCATCAGCCCAATATCAGCATCAGCCCAATATCAGCATCAGCCCAATATCAGCATCAGCCCAATATCAGCATCAGCCCAATATCAGCATCAGCCCAATATCAGCATCAGCCCAATATCAGCATCAGCCCAATATCAGCATCAGCCCAATATCAGCATCAGCCCAATATCAGCATCAGCCCAATATCAGCATCAGCCCAATATCAGCATCAGCCCAATATCAGCATCAGCCCAATATCAGCATCAGCCCAATATCAGCATCAGCCCAATATCAGCATCAGCCCAATATCAGCATCAGCCCAATATCAGCATCAGCCCAATATCAGCATCAGCCCAATATCAGCATCAGCCCAATATCAGCATCAGCCCAATATCAGCATCAGCCCAATATCAGCATCAGCCCAATATCAGCATCAGCCCAATATCAGCATCAGCCCTAGACACTCTGCAGGCCTATAAGCTTGGCTGGGGGCAGAGAAGCAGCCCAATATGATATAATATCAGCTGATGCTGATATTGGGCTGATGCTGATATTGGGCTGATGCTGATATTGGGCTGATGCTGATATTGGGCTGATGCTGATATTGGGCTGATGCTGATATTGGGCTGATGCTGATATTGGGCTGATGCTGATATTGGGCTGATGCTGATATTGGGCTGATGCTGATATTGGGCTGATGCTGATATTGGGCTGATGCTGATATTGGGCTGATGCTGATATTGGGCTGATGCTGATATTGGGCTGATGCTGATATTGGGCTGATGCTGATATTGGGCTGATGCTGATATTGGGCTGATGCTGATATTGGGCTGATGCTGATATTGGGCTGATGCTGATATTGGGCTGATGCTGATATTGGGCTGATGCTGATATTGGGCTGATGCTGATATTGGGCTGATGCTGATATTGGGCTGATGCTGATATTGGGCTGATGCTGATATTGGGCTGATGCTGATATTGGGCTGATGCTGATATTGGGCTGATGCTGATATTGGGCTGATGCTGATATTGGGCTGATGCTGATATTGGGCTGATGCTGATATTGGGCTGATGCTGATATTGGGCTGATGCTGATATTGGGCTGATGCTGATATTGGGCTGATGCTGATATTGGGCTGATGCTGATATTGGGCTGATGCTGATATTGGGCTGATGCTGATATTGGGCTGATGCTGATATTGGGCTGATGCTGATATTGGGCTGATGCTGATATTGGGCTGATGCTGATATTGGGCTGATGCTGATATTGGGCTGATGCTGATATTGGGCTGATGCTGATATTGGGCTGATGCTGATATTGGGCTGATGCTGATATTGGGCTGATGCTGATATTGGGCTGATGCTGATATTGGGCTGATGCTGATATTGGGCTGATGCTGATATTGGGCTGATGCTGATATTGGGCTGATGCTGATATTGGGCTGATGCTGATATTGGGCTGATGCTGATATTGGGCTGATGCTGATATTGGGCTGATGCTGATATTGGGCTGATGCTGATATTGGGCTGATGCTGATATTGGGCTGATGCTGATATTGGGCTGATGCTGATATTGGGCTGATGCTGATATTGGGCTGATGCTGATATTGGGCTGATGCTGATATTGGGCTGATGCTGATATTGGGCTGATGCTGATATTGGGCTGATGCTGATATTGGGCTGATGCTGATATTGGGCTGATGCTGATATTGGGCTGATGCTGATATTGGGCTGATGCTGATATTGGGCTGATGCTGATATTGGGCTGATGCTGATATTGGGCTGATGCTGATATTGGGCTGATGCTGATATTGGGCTGATGCTGATATTGGGCTGATGCTGATATTGGGCTGATGCTGATATTGGGCTGATGCTGATATTGGGCTGATGCTGATATTGGGCTGATGCTGATATTGGGCTGATGCTGATATTGGGCTGATGCTGATATTGGGCTGATGCTGATATTGGGCTGATGCTGATATTGGGCTGATGCTGATATTGGGCTGATGCTGATATTGGGCTGATGCTGATATTGGGCTGATGCTGATATTGGGCTGATGCTGATATTGGGCTGATGCTGATATTGGGCTGATGCTGATATTGGGCTGATGCTGATATTGGGCTGATGCTGATATTGGGCTGATGCTGATATTGGGCTGATGCTGATATTGGGCTGATGCTGATATTGGGCTGATGCTGATATTGGGCTGATGCTGATATTGGGCTGATGCTGATATTGGGCTGATGCTGATATTGGGCTGATATTGATATTGGGCTGATATTGATATTGGGCTGATATTGATATTGGGCTGATATTGATATTGGGCTGATATTGATATTGGGCTGATATTGATATTGGGCTGATATTGATATTGGGCTGATATTGATATTGGTTGATATTGGGCTGATATTGATATTGGGCTGATATTGATATTGGGCTGATATTGATATTGGGCTGATATTGATATTGGGCTGATATTGATATTGGGCTGATATTGATATTGGGCTGATATTGATATTGGGCTGATATTGATATTGGGCTGATATTGATATTGGGCTGATATTGATATTGGGCTGATATTGATATTGGGCTGATATTGATATTGGGCTGATATTGATATTGGGCTGATATTGATATTGGGCTGATATTGATATTGGGCTGATATTGATATTGGGCTGATATTGATATTGGGCTGATATTGATATTGGGCTGATATTGATATTGGGCTGATATTGATATTGGGCTGATATTGATATTGGGCTGATATTGATATTGGGCTGATATTGATATTGGGCTGATATTGATATTGGGCTGATATTGATATTGGGCTGATATTGATATTGGGCTGATATAGGCCTGCAGAGTGTCTAGTTTTGAAGATACAGACTCTGCTAAGCAAAAGTGAACAGGGCCAAACTGGGCTTATTTCGCTGTGAAAGTGACATTTAGGCACGGACTTGGAAAACCTTGTCTGAACCCCTCCATCCTTCCTGTAGCTGCTCAGACTCTGCTTCTCTGCCCCCAGCCAAGCTTATAGGCCTGCAGAGTGTCTAGTTTTGAAGATACAGACTCTGCTAAGCAAAAGTGAACAGGGCCAAACTGGGCTTATTTCGCTGTGAAAGTGACATTTAGGCACGGAGTTGGAAAACCTTGTCTGAACCCCTCCATCCTTCCTGTAGCTGCTCAGACTCTGCTTCTCTGCCCCCAGCCAAGCTTATAGGCCTGCAGAGTGTCTAGTTTTGAAGATACAGACTCTGCTAAGCAAAAGTGAACAGGGCCAAACTGGGCTTATTTCGCTGTGAAAGTGACATTTAGGCACGGAGTTGGAAAACCTTGTCTGAACCCCTCCATCCTTCCTGTAGCTGCTCAGACTCTGCTTCTCTGCCCCAAGCCAAGCTTATAGGCCTGCAGAGTGTCTAGTTTTGAAGATACAGACTCTGCTAAGCAAAAGTGAACAGGGCCAAACTGGGCTTATTTCGCTGTGAAAGTGACATTTAGGCACGGAGTTGGAAAACCTTGTCTGAACCCCTCCATCCTTCCTGTAGCTGCTCAGACTCTGCTTCTCTGCCCCCAGCCAAGCTTATAGGCCTGCAGAGTGTCTAGTTTTGAAGATACAGACTCTGCTAAGCAAAAGTGAACAGGGCCAAACTGGGCTTATTTCGCTGTGAAAGTGACATTTAGGCACGGAGTTGGAAAACCTTGTCTGAACCCCTCCATCCTTCCTGTAGCTGCTCAGACTCTGCTTCTCTGCCCCCAGCCAAGCTTATAGGCCTGCAGAGTGTCTAGTTTTGAAGATACAGACTCTGCTAAGCAAAAGTGAACAGGGCCAAACTGGGCTTATTTCGCTGTGAAAGTGACATTTAGGCACGGAGTTGGAAAACCTTGTCTGAACCCCTCCATCCTTCCTGTAGCTGCTCAGACTCTGCTTCTCTGCCCCCAGCCAAGCTTATAGGCCTGCAGAGTGTCTAGTTTTGAAGATACAGACTCTGCTAAGCAAAAGTGAACAGGGCCAAACTGGGCTTATTTCGCTGTGAAAGTGACATTTAGGCACGGAGTTGGAAAACCTTGTCTGAACCCCTCCATCCTTCCTGTAGCTGCTCAGACTCTGCTTCTCTGCCCCCAGCCAAGCTTATAGGCCTGCAGAGTGTCTAGTTTTGAAGATACAGACTCTGCTAAGCAAAAGTGAACAGGGCCAAACTGGGCTTATTTCGCTGTGAAAGTGACATTTAGGCACGGAGTTGGAAAACCTTGTCTGAACCCCTCCATCCTTCCTGTAGCTGCTCAGACTCTGCTTCTCTGCCCCCAGCCAAGCTTATAGGCCTGCAGAGTGTCTAGTTTTGAAGATACAGACTCTGCTAAGCAAAAGTGAACAGGGCCAAACTGGGCTTATTTCGCTGTGAAAGTGACATTTAGGCACGGAGTTGGAAAACCTTGTCTGAACCCCTCCATCCTTCCTGTAGCTGCTCAGACTCTGCTTCTCTGCCCCCAGCCAAGCTTATAGGCCTGCAGAGTGTCTAGTTTTGAAGATACAGACTCTGCTAAGCAAAAGTGAACAGGGCCAAACTGGGCTTATTTCGCTGTGAAAGTGACATTTAGGCACGGAGTTGGAAAACCTTGTCTGAACCCCTCCATCCTTCCTGTAGCTGCTCAGACTCTGCTTCTCTGCCCCCAGCCAAGCTTATAGGCCTGCAGAGTGTCTAGTTTTGAAGATACAGACTCTGCTAAGCAAAAGTGAACAGGGCCAAACTGGGCTTATTTCGCTGTGAAAGTGACATTTAGGCACGGAGTTGGAAAACCTTGTCTGAACCCCTCCATCCTTCCTGTAGCTGCTCAGACTCTGCTTCTCTGCCCCCAGCCAAGCTTATAGGCCTGCAGAGTGTCTAGTTTTGAAGATACAGACTCTGCTAAGCAAAAGTGAACAGGGCCAAACTGGGCTTATTTCGCTGTGAAAGTGACATTTAGGCACGGAGTTGGAAAACCTTGTCTGAACCCCTCCATCCTTCCTGTAGCTGCTCAGACTCTGCTTCTCTGCCCCCAGCCAAGCTTATAGGCCTGCTGAGTGTCTAGTTTTGAAGATACAGACTCTGCTAAGCAAAAGTGAACAGGGCCAAACTGGGCTTATTTCGCTGTGAAAGTGACATCGAAATTTCACAGCGAAATAAGCCCAGTTTGGCCCTGTTCACTTTTGCTTAGCAGAGTCTGTATCTTCAAAACTAGACACTCTGCAGGCCTATAAACTTGGCTGGGGGCAGAGAAGCAGAGTCTGAGCAGCTACAGGAAGGATGGAGGGGTTCAGACAAGGTTTTCCAACTCCGTGCCTAAATGTCACTTTCACAGCGAAATAAGCCCAGTTTGGCCCTGTTCACTTTTGCTTAGCAGAGTCTGTATCTTCAAAACTAGACACTCTGCAGGCCTATAAGCTTGGCTGGGGGCAGAGAAGCAGAGTCTGAGCAGCTACAGGAAGGATGGAGGGGTTCAGACAAGGTTTTCCAACTCCGTGCCTAAATGTCACTTTCACAGCGAAATAAGCCCAGTTTGGCCCTGTTCACTTTTGCTTAGCAGAGTCTGTATCTTCAAAACTAGACACTCTGCAGGCCTATAAGCTTGGCTGGGGGCAGAGAAGCAGAGTCTGAGCAGCTACAGGAAGGATGGAGGGGTTCAGACAAGGTTTTCCAACTCCGTGCCTAAATGTCACTTTCACAGCGAAATAAGCCCAGTTTGGCCCTGTTCACTTTTGCTTAGCAGAGTCTGTATCTTCAAAACTAGACACTCTGCAGGCCTATAAGCTTGGCTGGGGGCAGAGAAGCAGAGTCTGAGCAGCTACAGGAAGGATGGAGGGGTTCAGACAAGGTTTTCCAACTCCGTGCCTAAATGTCACTTTCACAGCGAAATAAGCCCAGTTTGGCCCTGTTCACTTTTGCTTAGCAGAGTCTGTATCTTCAAAACTAGACACTCTGCAGGCCTATAAGCTTGGCTGGGGGCAGAGAAGCAGAGTCTGAGCAGCTACAGGAAGGATGGAGGGGTTCAGACAAGGTTTTCCAACTCCGTGCCTAAATGTCACTTTCACAGCGAAATAAGCCCAGTTTGGCCCTGTTCACTTTTGCTTAGCAGAGTCTGTATCTTCAAAACTAGACACTCTGCAGGCCTATAAGCTTGGCTGGGGGCAGAGAAGCAGAGTCTGAGCAGCTACAGGAAGGATGGAGGGGTTCAGACAAGGTTTTCCAACTCCGTGCCTAAATGTCACTTTCACAGCGAAATAAGCCCAGTTTGGCCCTGTTCACTTTTGCTTAGCAGAGTCTGTATCTTCAAAACTAGACACTCTGCAGGCCTATAAGCTTGGCTGGGGGCAGAGAAGCAGAGTCTGAGCAGCTACAGGAAGGATGGAGGGGTTCAGACAAGGTTTTCCAACTCCGTGCCTAAATGTCACTTTCACAGCGAAATAAGCCCAGTTTGGCCCTGTTCACTTTTGCTTAGCAGAGTCTGTATCTTCAAAACTAGACACTCTGCAGGCCTATAAGCTTGGCTGGGGGCAGAGAAGCAGAGTCTGAGCAGCTACAGGAAGGATGGAGGGGTTCAGACAAGGTTTTCCAACTCCGTGCCTAAATGTCACTTTCACAGCGAAATAAGCCCAGTTTGGCCCTGTTCACTTTTGCTTAGCAGAGTCTGTATCTTCAAAACTAGACACTCTGCAGGCCTATAAGCTTGGCTGGGGGCAGAGAAGCAGAGTCTGAGCAGCTACAGGAAGGATGGAGGGGTTCAGACAAGGTTTTCCAACTCCGTGCCTAAATGTCACTTTCACAGCGAAATAAGCCCAGTTTGGCCCTGTTCACTTTTGCTTAGCAGAGTCTGTATCTTCAAAACTAGACACTCTGCAGGCCTATAAGCTTGGCTGGGGGCAGAGAAGCAGAGTCTGAGCAGCTACAGGAAGGATGGAGGGGTTCAGACAAGGTTTTCCAACTCCGTGCCTAAATGTCACTTTCACAGCGAAATAAGCCCAGTTTGGCCCTGTTCACTTTTGCTTAGCAGAGTCTGTATCTTCAAAACTAGACACTCTGCAGGCCTATAAGCTTGGCTGGGGGCAGAGAAGCAGAGTCTGAGCAGCTACAGGAAGGATGGAGGGGTTCAGACAAGGTTTTCCAACTCCGTGCCTAAATGTCACTTTCACAGCGAAATAAGCCCAGTTTGGCCCTGTTCACTTTTGCTTAGCAGAGTCTGTATCTTCAAAACTAGACACTCTGCAGGCCTATAAGCTTGGCTGGGGGCAGAGAAGCAGAGTCTGAGCAGCTACAGGAAGGATGGAGGGGTTCAGACAAGGTTTTCCAACTCCGTGCCTAAATGTCACTTTCACAGCGAAATAAGCCCAGTTTGGCCCTGTTCACTTTTGCTTAGCAGAGTCTGTATCTTCAAAACTAGACACTCTGCAGGCCTATAAGCTTGGCTGGGGGCAGAGAAGCAGAGTCTGAGCAGCTACAGGAAGGATGGAGGGGTTCAGACAAGGTTTTCCAACTCCGTGCCTAAATGTCACTTTCACAGCGAAATAAGCCCAGTTTGGCCCTGTTCACTTTTGCTTAGCAGAGTCTGTATCTTCAAAACTAGACACTCTGCAGGCCTATAAGCTTGGCTGGGGGCAGAGAAGCAGAGTCTGAGCAGCTACAGGAAGGATGGAGGGGTTCAGACAAGGTTTTCCAACTCCGTGCCTAAATGTCACTTTCACAGCGAAATAAGCCCAGTTTGGCCCTGTTCACTTTTGCTTAGCAGAGTCTGTATCTTCAAAACTAGACACTCTGCAGGCCTATAAGCTTGGCTGGGGGCAGAGAAGCAGAGTCTGAGCAGCTACAGGAAGGATGGAGGGGTTCAGACAAGGTTTTCCAACTCCGTGCCTAAATGTCACTTTCACAGCGAAATAAGCCCAGTTTGGCCCTGTTCACTTTTGCTTAGCAGAGTCTGTATCTTCAAAACTAGACACTCTGCAGGCCTATAAGCTTGGCTGGGGGCAGAGAAGCAGAGTCTGAGCAGCTACAGGAAGGATGGAGGGGTTCAGACAAGGTTTTCCAACTCCGTGCCTAAATGTCACTTTCACAGCGAAATAAGCCCAGTTTGGCCCTGTTCACTTTTGCTTAGCAGAGTCTGTATCTTCAAAACTAGACACTCTGCAGGCCTATAAGCTTGGCTGGGGGCAGAGAAGCAGAGTCTGAGCAGCTACAGGAAGGATGGAGGGGTTCAGACAAGGTTTTCCAAGTCCGTGCCTAAATGTCACTTTCACAGCGAAATAAGCCCAGTTTGGCCCTGTTCACTTTTGCTTAGCAGAGTCTGTATCTTCAAAACTAGACACTCTGCAGGCCTATATCAGCCCAATATCAATATCAGCCCAATATCAATATCAGCCCAATATCAGCATCAGCCCAATATCAGCATCAGCCCAATATCAGCATCAGCCCAATATCAGCATCAGCCCAATATCAGCATCAGCCCAATATCAGCATCAGCCCAATATCAGCATCAGCCCAATATCAGCATCAGCCCAATATCAGCATCAGCCCAATATCAGCATCAGCCCAATATCAGCATCAGCCCAATATCAGCATCAGCCCAATATCAGCATCAGCCCAATATCAGCATCAGCCCAATATCAGCATCAGCCCAATATCAGCATCAGCCCAATATCAGCATCAGCCCAATATCAGCATCAGCCCAATATCAGCATCAGCCCAATATCAGCATCAGCCCAATATCAGCATCAGCCCAATATCAGCATCAGCCCAATATCAGCATCAGCCCAATATCAGCATCAGCCCAATATCAGCATCAGCCCAATATCAGCATCAGCCCAATATCAGCATCAGCCCAATATCAGCATCAGCCCAATATCAGCATCAGCCCAATATCAGCATCAGCCCAATATCAGCATCAGCCCAATATCAGCATCAGCCCAATATCAGCATCAGCCCAATATCAGCATCAGCCCAATATCAGCATCAGCCCAATATCAGCATCAGCCCAATATCAGCATCAGCCCAATATCAGCATCAGCCCAATATCAGCATCAGCCCAATATCAGCATCAGCCCAATATCAGCATCAGCCCAATATCAGCATCAGCCCAATATCAGCATCAGCCCAATATCAGCATCAGCCCAATATCAGCATCAGCCCAATATCAGCATCAGCCCAATATCAGCATCAGCCCAATATCAGCATCAGCCCAATATCAGCATCAGCCCAATATCAGCATCAGCCCAATATCAGCATCAGCCCAATATCAGCATCAGCCCAATATCAGCATCAGCCCAATATCAGCATCAGCCCAATATCAGCATCAGCCCAATATCAGCATCAGCCCAATATCAGCATCAGCCCAATATCAGCATCAGCCCAATATCAGCATCAGCCCAATATCAGCATCAGCCCAATATCAGCATCAGCCCAATATCAGCATCAGCCCAATATCAGCATCAGCCCAATATCAGCATCAGCCCTAGACACTCTGCAGGCCTATACGCTTGGCTGGGGGCAGAGAAGCAGCCCAATATGATATAATATCAGCTGATGCTGATATTGGGCTGATGCTGATATTGGGCTGATGCTGATATTGGGCTGATGCTGATATTGGGCTGATGCTGATATTGGGCTGATGCTGATATTGGGCTGATGCTGATATTGGGCTGATGCTGATATTGGGCTGATGCTGATATTGGGCTGATGCTGATATTGGGCTGATGCTGATATTGGGCTGATGCTGATATTGGGCTGATGCTGATATTGGGCTGATGCTGATATTGGGCTGATGCTGATATTGGGCTGATGCTGATATTGGGCTGATGCTGATATTGGGCTGATGCTGATATTGGGCTGATGCTGATATTGGGCTGATGCTGATATTGGGCTGATGCTGATATTGGGCTGATGCTGATATTGGGCTGATGCTGATATTGGGCTGATGCTGATATTGGGCTGATGCTGATATTGGGCTGATGCTGATATTGGGCTGATGCTGATATTGGGCTGATGCTGATATTGGGCTGATGCTGATATTGGGCTGATGCTGATATTGGGCTGATGCTGATATTGGGCTGATGCTGATATTGGGCTGATGCTGATATTGGGCTGATGCTGATATTGGGCTGATGCTGATATTGGGCTGATGCTGATATTGGGCTGATGCTGATATTGGGCTGATGCTGATATTGGGCTGATGCTGATATTGGGCTGATGCTGATATTGGGCTGATGCTGATATTGGGCTGATGCTGATATTGGGCTGATGCTGATATTGGGCTGATGCTGATATTGGGCTGATGCTGATATTGGGCTGATGCTGATATTGGGCTGATGCTGATATTGGGCTGATGCTGATATTGGGCTGATGCTGATATTGGGCTGATGCTGATATTGGGCTGATGCTGATATTGGGCTGATGCTGATATTGGGCTGATGCTGATATTGGGCTGATGCTGATATTGGGCTGATGCTGATATTGGGCTGATGCTGATATTGGGCTGATGCTGATATTGGGCTGATGCTGATATTGGGCTGATGCTGATATTGGGCTGATGCTGATATTGGGCTGATGCTGATATTGGGCTGATGCTGATATTGGGCTGATGCTGATATTGGGCTGATGCTGATATTGGGCTGATGCTGATATTGGGCTGATGCTGATATTGGGCTGATGCTGATATTGGGCTGATGCTGATATTGGGCTGATGCTGATATTGGGCTGATGCTGATATTGGGCTGATGCTGATATTGGGCTGATGCTGATATTGGGCTGATGCTGATATTGGGCTGATGCTGATATTGGGCTGATGCTGATATTGGGCTGATGCTGATATTGGGCTGATGCTGATATTGGGCTGATGCTGATATTGGGCTGATGCTGATATTGGGCTGATGCTGATATTGGGCTGATGCTGATATTGGGCTGATGCTGATATTGGGCTGATGCTGATATTGGGCTGATGCTGATATTGGGCTGATGCTGATATTGGGCTGATGCTGATATTGGGCTGATGCTGATATTGGGCTGATGCTGATATTGGGCTGATATTGATATTGGGCTGATATAGGCCTGCAGAGTGTCTAGTTTTGAAGATACAGACTCTGCTAAGCAAAAGTGAACAGGGCCAAACTGGGCTTATTTCGCTGTGAAAGTGACATTTAGGCACGGACTTGGAAAACCTTGTCTGAACCCCTCCATCCTTCCTGTAGCTGCTCAGACTCTGCTTCTCTGCCCCCAGCCAAGCTTATAGGCCTGCAGAGTGTCTAGTTTTGAAGATACAGACTCTGCTAAGCAAAAGTGAACAGGGCCAAACTGGGCTTATTTCGCTGTGAAAGTGACATTTAGGCACGGAGTTGGAAAACCTTGTCTGAACCCCTCCATCCTTCCTGTAGCTGCTCAGACTCTGCTTCTCTGCCCCCAGCCAAGCTTATAGGCCTGCAGAGTGTCTAGTTTTGAAGATACAGACTCTGCTAAGCAAAAGTGAACAGGGCCAAACTGGGCTTATTTCGCTGTGAAAGTGACATTTAGGCACGGAGTTGGAAAACCTTGTCTGAACCCCTCCATCCTTCCTGTAGCTGCTCAGACTCTGCTTCTCTGCCCCCAGCCAAGCTTATAGGCCTGCAGAGTGTCTAGTTTTGAAGATACAGACTCTGCTAAGCAAAAGTGAACAGGGCCAAACTGGGCTTATTTCGCTGTGAAAGTGACATTTAGGCACGGAGTTGAAAACCTTGTCTGAACCCCTCCATCCTTCCTGTAGCTGCTCAGACTCTGCTTCTCTGCCCCCAGCCAAGCTTATAGGCCTGCAGAGTGTCTAGTTTTGAAGATACAGACTCTGCTAAGCAAAAGTGAACAGGGCCAAACTGGGCTTATTTCGCTGTGAAAGTGACATTTAGGCACGGAGTTGGAAAACCTTGTCTGAACCCCTCCATCCTTCCTGTAGCTGCTCAGACTCTGCTTCTCTGCCCCCAGCCAAGCTTATAGGCCTGCAGAGTGTCTAGTTTTGAAGATACAGACTCTGCTAAGCAAAAGTGAACAGGGCCAAACTGGGCTTATTTCGCTGTGAAAGTGACATTTAGGCACGGAGTTGGAAAACCTTGTCTGAACCCCTCCATCCTTCCTGTAGCTGCTCAGACTCTGCTTCTCTGCCCCCAGCCAAGCTTATAGGCCTGCAGAGTGTCTAGTTTTGAAGATACAGACTCTGCTAAGCAAAAGTGAACAGGGCCAAACTGGGCTTATTTCGCTGTGAAAGTGACATTTAGGCACGGAGTTGGAAAACCTTGTCTGAACCCCTCCATCCTTCCTGTAGCTGCTCAGACTCTGCTTCTCTGCCCCCAGCCAAGCTTATAGGCCTGCAGAGTGTCTAGTTTTGAAGATACAGACTCTGCTAAGCAAAAGTGAACAGGGCCAAACTGGGCTTATTTCGCTGTGAAAGTGACATTTAGGCACGGAGTTGGAAAACCTTGTCTGAACCCCTCCATCCTTCCTGTAGCTGCTCAGACTCTGCTTCTCTGCCCCCAGCCAAGCTTATAGGCCTGCAGAGTGTCTAGTTTTGAAGATACAGACTCTGCTAAGCAAAAGTGAACAGGGCCAAACTGGGCTTATTTCGCTGTGAAAGTGACATTTAGGCACGGAGTTGGAAAACCTTGTCTGAACCCCTCCATCCTTCCTGTAGCTGCTCAGACTCTGCTTCTCTGCCCCCAGCCAAGCTTATAGGCCTGCAGAGTGTCTAGTTTTGAAGATACAGACTCTGCTAAGCAAAAGTGAACAGGGCCAAACTGGGCTTATTTCGCTGTGAAAGTGACATTTAGGCACGGAGTTGGAAAACCTTGTCTGAACCCCTCCATCCTTCCTGTAGCTGCTCAGACTCTGCTTCTCTGCCCCCAGCCAAGCTTATAGGCCTGCAGAGTGTCTAGTTTTGAAGATACAGACTCTGCTAAGCAAAAGTGAACAGGGCCAAACTGGGCTTATTTCGCTGTGAAAGTGACATTTAGGCACGGAGTTGGAAAACCTTGTCTGAACCCCTCCATCCTTCCTGTAGCTGCTCAGACTCTGCTTCTCTGCCCCCAGCCAAGCTTATAGGCCTGCAGAGTGTCTAGTTTTGAAGATACAGACTCTGCTAAGCAAAAGTGAACAGGGCCAAACTGGGCTTATTTCGCTGTGAAAGTGACATTTAGGCACGGAGTTGGAAAACCTTGTCTGAACCCCTCCATCCTTCCTGTAGCTGCTCAGACTCTGCTTCTCTGCCCCCAGCCAAGCTTATAGGCCTGCAGAGTGTCTAGTTTTGAAGATACAGACTCTGCTAAGCAAAAGTGAACAGGGCCAAACTGGGCTTATTTCGCTGTGAAAGTGACATTTAGGCACGGAGTTGGAAAACCTTGTCTGAACCCCTCCATCCTTCCTGTAGCTGCTCAGACTCTGCTTCTCTGCCCCCAGCCAAGCTTATAGGCCTGCAGAGTGTCTAGTTTTGAAGATACAGACTCTGCTAAGCAAAAGTGAACAGGGCCAAACTGGGCTTATTTCGCTGTGAAAGTGACATGACATCGAAATTTCACAGCGAAATAAGCCCAGTTTGGCCCTGTTCACTTTTGCTTAGCAGAGTCTGTATCTTCAAAACTAGACACTCTGCAGGCCTATAAGCATGGCTGGGGGCAGAGAAGCAGAGTCTGAGCAGCTACAGGAAGGATGGAGGGGTTCAGACAAGGTTTTCCAACTCCGTGCCTAAATGTCACTTTCACAGCGAAATAAGCCCAGTTTGGCCCTGTTCACTTTTGCTTAGCAGAGTCTGTATCTTCAAAACTAGACACTCTGCAGGCCTATAAGCTTGGCTGGGGGCAGAGAAGCAGAGTCTGAGCAGCTACAGGAAGGATGGAGGGGTTCAGACAAGGTTTTCCAACTCCGTGCCTAAATGTCACTTTCACAGCGAAATAAGCCCAGTTTGGCCCTGTTCACTTTTGCTTAGCAGAGTCTGTATCTTCAAAACTAGACACTCTGCAGGCCTATAAGCTTGGCTGGGGGCAGAGAAGCAGAGTCTGAGCAGCTACAGGAAGGATGGAGGGGTTCAGACAAGGTTTTCCAACTCCGTGCCTAAATGTCACTTTCACAGCGAAATAAGCCCAGTTTGGCCCTGTTCACTTTTGCTTAGCAGAGTCTGTATCTTCAAAACTAGACACTCTGCAGGCCTATAAGCTTGGCTGGGGGCAGAGAAGCAGAGTCTGAGCAGCTACAGGAAGGATGGAGGGGTTCAGACAAGGTTTTCCAACTCCGTGCCTAAATGTCACTTTCACAGCGAAATAAGCCCAGTTTGGCCCTGTTCACTTTTGCTTAGCAGAGTCTGTATCTTCAAAACTAGACACTCTGCAGGCCTATAAGCTTGGCTGGGGGCAGAGAAGCAGAGTCTGAGCAGCTACAGGAAGGATGGAGGGGTTCAGACAAGGTTTTCCAACTCCGTGCCTAAATGTCACTTTCACAGCGAAATAAGCCCAGTTTGGCCCTGTTCACTTTTGCTTAGCAGAGTCTGTATCTTCAAAACTAGACACTCTGCAGGCCTATAAGCATGGCTGGGGGCAGAGAAGCAGAGTCTGAGCAGCTACAGGAAGGATGGAGGGGTTCAGACAAGGTTTTCCAACTCCGTGCCTAAATGTCACTTTCACAGCGAAATAAGCCCAGTTTGGCCCTGTTCACTTTTGCTTAGCAGAGTCTGTATCTTCAAAACTAGACACTCTGCAGGCCTATAAGCTTGGCTGGGGGCAGAGAAGCAGAGTCTGAGCAGCTACAGGAAGGATGGAGGGGTTCAGACAAGGTTTTCCAACTCCGTGCCTAAATGTCACTTTCACAGCGAAATAAGCCCAGTTTGGCCCTGTTCACTTTTGCTTAGCAGAGTCTGTATCTTCAAAACTAGACACTCTGCAGGCCTATAAGCTTGGCTGGGGGCAGAGAAGCAGAGTCTGAGCAGCTACAGGAAGGATGGAGGGGTTCAGACAAGGTTTTCCAACTCCGTGCCTAAATGTCACTTTCACAGCGAAATAAGCCCAGTTTGGCCCTGTTCACTTTTGCTTAGCAGAGTCTGTATCTTCAAAACTAGACACTCTGCAGGCCTATAAGCTTGGCTGGGGGCAGAGAAGCAGAGTCTGAGCAGCTACAGGAAGGATGGAGGGGTTCAGACAAGGTTTTCCAACTCCGTGCCTAAATGTCACTTTCACAGCGAAATAAGCCCAGTTTGGCCCTGTTCACTTTTGCTTAGCAGAGTCTGTATCTTCAAAACTAGACACTCTGCAGGCCTATAAGCTTGGCTGGGGGCAGAGAAGC